>NW_021604992.1:266804-309708 GCF_004785775.1 Grammomys surdaster
TCAAGTAGATAAAAAGGACTCCTAATGGATGGATATGGACACCAACTGACCTTCAAAATTTTTGACCCAGAATTGTTCCTGTCTAAAAGAAATGCAGGGACAAATTTGGAACAGAGATAGAAGCAATAGCCAACCAGTGTAGGCCCTACTTGAAATCCATCCCATGAGTTGTCACTGAACCATGACACTGTTACTGCTGTTATGATGTGTTTGCAGACAGGAGCCTATCTTGGCTGTTTTTTAGAGAATCTACCAATCACTGACTAAGACAGATACAGATACTCACAGGAAAGCTTTGGAATGAGGTTTTAGGATCAATATGGAAGAATTACAGGAAAGATTGAAGGAACTATAATGTGTACAATGATACATCCTTTATTTAATTAATACATTAAATGAGATAAAATTTTAATAAAAAGAAATAATAGCCTGTCCACAGGGCATTTGTAAAATAATTTTGATGATATTGGAGATAGTTCTTATAATTGACCAGATTTTATGAATTAAAATACTGTGGAAAATGACAGAATTATTTACTGCCAAGGAAAAGTATTAACAAGGTCAATGTTATGCCATGGCTCTTTCTATTAAATTCTCAAAAGGCCCCTGAAACTTAAGTGTATCTGAAAATGCTATCAATAGAGAAACACAAAAGAATGACTGTTTACAAAAAACAAAAACTTTGAATTCTGTTATGATCTGAAACATTGTGGGAGGAAACTCATCATACTGGTGACAGTGATAGTTTGCACAATCATCATACTGCACACAATTGATGTTGAATGTGAAATCTGTTCCATATACACTGCTAGTGTACTTTTATGGGACACCATCTTTGCTAGATAATCACAGTACAGGAGCTTAGGAGTTTTCCCTGGTTTCTGCCGGTACCAAAATATATCACTAATGTGCTGACTGGTCAAACAGTGGATGAGAACACTTTCATCCAATGATGCAGACAGAGATGATGGGGATTGAGTCAGTGCAATTGCTCCTTGGGCACTTGAGCTTCGAAACACAACAGATGTGTTCTGTAAATCACGTCGCTGGTAAAAATTACCTGTAGATTCAAACAGCATTGGTAACTGTGAGCTCTATAATGCCATGCTGCTCTTCTTTCCTACCTGTGAGTGAAAGTAACAGGAGCCCCAGAATGAGCCTGGGGAGATGAGAAGGAGCCATAACTCCTTGTTTGTCCCAAGTGGCAATGATTTCAGCACTGATATTGAACAGCTTATTACAAAGTCTTCAGATAAGCTGGTAGTGCTCTCACATATGCAAGTCATCCAGGATTTGGTTAAGTGAAAAAAACAAAAACAAAAACAAAAACTACCAGACTGGTTTATCTCAGTTACTTAGAAATGGCTGGGACTCCTGGTGTCTTATGTAAAATCAAGAATCTGCAATTTTTTCTACAACTGAAGTGTTGGGCCAAATAGTCAATATCAATAATATCCTGTGAAAAATTGGTATTATAATATGATTAATTCCAGTGGTAATGTATACTTCCTATGCTACTGTTTCATTTAGAACAGAGAATATTTACCACATATAATAATAGAAGCTCAAAAATCTCAGAGACTATTTTTGCTAGTGTCTTTAGTTTGCTCTATTTCCATGACATACTTAGTGAGAATCAGAAACACAATATGAACCAAAGAACTAGAAAGGAGCCATGTGATTTATAATACTGAGCAGCCTCTGCAAACTCTAACTTGCATTTTACAGCTAAACAATCTGTATTACTTGGTTTAGGATATCTTTCATAGTGGGCAGGCAACGTTACTACTTTTCTATTTCACATTAGGAAACAGGATCTTCCCATCTCTGCTTAAAATTACATGAAAATCTGTCTAGTATTTTAGATGATACAAATTATTACTCTCCTTCACTGATGTATAAAGCAATCCATTTTCTTCAGATGTAAAAGCCCTCTTGATAACATGTGTTCAGTCATGCCTTTGAATTTGTTATATCCTCTTAACCTGCGTAGATTTATCATAATTGTATTGTTTACTTATCCTAGAATACTTACTTACCAATGTATCTGTTTAGTACAGTTGAGCATAATGAGTGTGGATAAAGATACATTGAAGAATAAGGGTAGAAACTCGGCACAGAGAGTTGTAGATACAATAAAGTTTAGAATGAGTTCTTACAAATAAAGAATGTTGTTTTTGTGGACTGAGAGAGTCAAAAAAAAAAAAGAAAGAAAAAAAGAGATAGGGGATGCATTTAACATAGATAGTTTCCCTCTTTGTATAAGTTACTGTAAAACTGTGTGAGGCATGACCCAAAAGAAGAATCAGAGAGAGCCTTTGTATGTGTAGATATGAAGAAGTATAGGATAAAATGATGAGTTGTGATTGATATAAGCATAGGATTGATCTAATAAATGAATAAATAAAAATAAGAGCCTTGATATCAATTTTAAGAAAGACAGTTGAAAGAAAATGTATAAATAATCTAGAAGGTTTTGAAATATCTTTGGAAGTATTTAACATTTAAACTCACATCTTTTTCACTAGAAATAAAACTGTGTGCCTCTGTGTAGATTTGTATGACTAGAATCACATAGCTGAACAATGTGTATTAATTAGCATAGATAGAATGACTTGTGTAGTCATCCAAAAATTCTAAATTCCACAAATTGAAGAAAAGTCACTCATCTTTGTGGGAATACCAATTTCTGAATATGGAATTTTCAACTAAAAACTCTTGGTAAAACCTGAAGAAATTTTGAATAACAAAAGAATTAGGATATCATACTAATTTACTGAACATAGGCATGTTTGAATTAGATTAATATTTTAAACAGTAATGGAAATGTAATAAAGTATCAAGAACTTTTACTTTAAATCCTTGTTTAAATCCAAGAGCTTTAAATCCTTGTTCATATAAAGAAAGAAAATAATTCTGCAGCAAAACTTTTTGCAGATACTCTCTTAACCCATCACTAAAGTGAATATTTCAAAGGAGTTGGATCACCTAAAATCATGTGCTTTATATGCTATTCCTCTTACTTTGGACAATTCTTTGACTCAAAATTAATATAATCTAATGTCGAACAGACTGAATGTATTCATGCAGTGGCTGTGTGGTAGAACTCTATTTTCCACCCAGTATATTCTTTATGGTGTCTCCCATTTTATACAGCTTTGTGTCCAAAGTGAGAGGTATAACATGAGTAAATGGCACGTGATCTTCAAAAACAACTGTATCTGGAATCAAGTAAAGCATGCAGAGTATTATAGATAAAGACTGAGTTATTTTTTGTCTCATATGTCTTTGTTTAGGTTTATTTCTCTTTCATCTGCTTCTTATTTGGTTTACTCTAGGGTTTTTATGCTTTGTGTATGTCTATCTCTGAGTGTGTATGTCTCTCTGTGTGTGTGTTTTTACAGTTTTCATTCTTTTATTTGTATGTTTGCTACTGAAAGAGAAAGTAAAAGCAAAAAAAGGGCATACCATTGAGTGAGTGAGGAGGTGAGAGAGACCTGGAAAGATGTTTTCAAAAAAAAAAACACAATCAGAATATATTGTATGAAAATTAGTTTTCAATTTAAACCTAAAAGAAGACATTATTAATATTTTATCATGTAACAGTTTAATAATTTGCTTAACTACAGTGTCAATGGACACTTTCAAAGTTATTGTTCCATCTAAGCAACTGATAATGATATTTTTAGACATTTGGTCTTACTGGTCTTTCACCTGTATATTATGGTTTCTGTTCTTCTGGTTTGGGGGTTTTATGTGTGTGCATATTTGATTTCTAGTATCTTTGCTATTGTTGTAGTTGTTCTTGTTGTTTTCTTGTTTGCCTCTTTATTTTACAAAGAAACAGAAAAACAAAAACAAAAACCACACACACACATGATGACATGAACACACACATACTTACACAGGAGAGAATAAAGTCTACAAGAACTGTGGAGGTTGAATAGAATGAATTTTGTATTATGAGACAGTTATGATCCATGGAAATACGTGGAAGAATATAATAGTTTAACAATGATATTTTGAGGGTTCACATTGACAAGGAGTAGACTTGTGAAAAATATTATTTGGTACTTGGTTTCTTTGAGTCATTTTTTTCAGGCAGCAGCAAATACTTTTACCCTGACCTTTCTTCTTTCCCTTGACTTCACTCATATTGCTAGCAATCTGTCTGTACCTATGATTACTCAGGTTGTAGGAGTCTTGTTCAAAGAACTTAAGAAACAACCACAGTGAATAAGGAAAGGATTTTATTCAGAATCAAAGTGAAATCCAGTACAGACAGTCCCTACATGAAATTAAGTACGGAGATAGCTCTAAAAGTTTGTGTTTATTTACCAACCAGGAAAAACTGTTGGTTACTAAGTGGTATAATTATAGGATTTTCTCTTGTTTGTATTGTTATTTATAGCCTTTTTCATAGTACATGTTCTTTTCTGATGATATATCTGATTGTAATTGTATGTATGCAGAGTAGATAATGCATAGGCATAAGAAAATAAATCACCTCTCCCATAAAATATAATTTTAAAGACACTGTTTATGCAAAAGAGACACCAACACACCTACAAAAAATTTCAACCCAAAATTTATGCTGTTTATGAGTAACACAGGCATGGGGAGAGGAGCAGAGACTGACAAAATGGACAACCAATATCCAGGACAACTTGAGACCCATTCCCCTAGCAACACAAATTCCTAACACTATTCATGATACTCTGTTGCACTTGTACACAGGAACATATTGTTCTCTGAGAGGCTCCACCCAGCAGCTAACTCTGAAAGATACACACACCCACAACCAAACAGTAGATAGAACTTGGGACTCTTATGGAAGAATACCAGGAGGAATTGTGGGCTCCAAAGGAAAAAGAAACTCCAAAGGAAGTCCAACAGATTCAACTAATCTGGACACTTGGGGCTTTCAGAGTCTGAACAAAAGAACATAGATGAGCTAGACCTAGGCCTCCCCACTTATATGTAGCATATGTGCAGCTTAACCTTCAGGTGAGTCTGGAACACCTGGAATGGGGGCTATTCCCAAAGCTGGTGCCTGTATGTGGGATATGATCTACTAGCTGGGCTGCCAGGTCTGGCCTCAGTGGAAGAGCAAGCACCTAGCCTGGGAGAGACTTGAAATACCAAGGATGGGGGACAACAACAAGGATGGGAGACAACAATGGAGAGCTCCATATGCTCAAAGGAGAAGAGGAGGAGTATAGGAAAAGGATTCTGGAAGGAGATGACCTGGAAAGGGGCAATAAATAAATGAAATTAATTAAATTGAATTACAAAATCACACTGTTTACAACACAAAGTCATGATGGGCTGTGTTGGGCAACTATTCCCACTGCATTATACTTTTTTTAAGTATATTTGACCATATAGAATATACTATGAAGCCATGGGATGGTATAGCTTTATTTTACTTTATTTTATTTTACTTTATTTTATTTTATTCTATTTTATTTTTTTTTTGAGAGTGGTATACATCCATTTTGGGGAATTTTAGTTCTAGGTTTAGGAGTGTTTTGTTTGAAAAGGAATGTGTCTGTAGCTCAAGTCCAGTAGGATCAAAGATTGGTAAGCTGTCTATATTCATAATTGTCCAACTCCGATTCAGCCTTTTCCTATAGTGGTCTATCTCCAAAGTTATTTGTGGCAGTGGTTTGAATGAGAATTTCCTCCATAGATTCACATATTTGTATGCTTGTTCTTTAGTCATTATTACTATTTGTGAATAATTAGGAGGTGTGACCTTGCTGAAGATTTGTCACTCAGTGTATGCTTTGAGGTTTCAAAAAAACAAACCACTCCCAGTTACCTCTCTGACTCCCTGTATCTCCTATTTTCAGGTAAATATTTCATCTATTAACAACTACTCCAGGGGCTCGCTGATGTTATGCTTCCCAACATGTTAGTCCTGAACTAATCTTCTGGAACTGAGAGCTTCCCAATTAATGTTTTCATTGATAAATTGCCTTGGCAATGATGTTTTATCACAGCAATAGAATGTTTCACCAATAAATAAATGATAAGCAAGAAATGATCCATAGACAAAGAGATATTAGGTACAGAGGAAGAAACTGGGGAATAATAGAAGTCCCTTGGAGTAAAAATAGAATAGATGTTATTTGTTGACTGAATACTGAGTCAGGGGTCAGGAATGGAATGATCAGTTGGGAAATGTGAAGATAGGAGTAATTGAGGGAGAGAATGAAGAGAGAAACAGCTACAATTGAAGTCCATTTAAGGACCATTGAGATGGTGTATAAACCCAGTAAAGTGTAAACTTCCTATAGTATGTAAAGGCAATTCTAAAAGAAGTGTACAATTAACAAAGGTCCTCTCTTGGCCATCTCTTTTCACTAAAGGTTCTAGTACTTATAGTAGGTTTCAGCCAATTGAGTGGTTGGCAAAAGGGGTTGTATGGAATTCCCAAGCAACCTTATCTGTTACCTAGACAGTAGACTGTCTTACACAAACTGACATCAAGAATCAATTTCTGAAGACAATACACATACAACTCATTGAACCTGGAGAGGTCAACCAGTGCCTACATAAAATGTTCACATACATGTTCTACTGTCTATGATATGTAAATGTAGCCTAAAGGCTACCAAAAAAAGTAAACACTAACCTAGACTCAGAACCTTTAATTATAATCTGAACTATGAAAAAGCATGCTAGGGAAATGGCAGTTCAAATCTTGTGGTAGTAACAAACCAATTTCTAATTTGATTTAAGTCCCACTCTATGAGATGTAACCTGTATTGGAAACTACTTGGATGATCAAAAACCTAGAGACCTAGGTAAAACCAAATATTACTGATCTAAAAAAAAATGTGTCACAATAAAATGACTACTAGTGATATTCTTCCATATTCAGAGATTGGTGCCTTATTCAGCTATCATCAAAGAGGTTTTGTTCTGCAGCAGATGGGAACAAAATCAAAGACCTAATACAAGGTATTTAAGAGAAAGAGAGACATCAGAATACATAGTTCTTCATGAGATGTCTTCACATATCCCTCTGCTCAGAGTTCAGGGAACTGCATGGAAGAAAAGGCAGAAGGAGTAGTGAAGACAGAGGTGATGAAGGATAACAGGAGAACAAGGCCCTCTAAAAAGGAAAGCAAAGTTCATATGAATTTACAGAGAACAAAGCTGCATGCAGAGGGCCTATACTGTTCTGTATCTACTTCCTCTCCATATCTATGGCTTCCAGTTTAGTACTTTTATGGGAAAAAAACTCCACAGAGATGTGCTGTATATGACATTTAAAATCATTAGTAGAAACACTCCCATGCCATTTCGGTTATACTTCCTATTCTAATTTAACTGTAACTTTATCAGTTTGGCAGCAACACTAGCAAAATACAAAATTTTATCTTGTCCTTATTACTAAAACTTCATTTTTTTACTTGTGTATTGTACAACATAACAAAATCTTTAACAATATCAATGGAAATAGGTTAGACGTGGATTTAAAAGGAAAAAAAAGAGTAAATAGAAATAATTTTTTAAGTATTTACTTTATACCTTGATCACTGCCTCTTTTCCGGTAGTCTCTCCCATGTCTCCCCCAATCCCCACTCCTTCAACTCTGAGAGGGTGGAAGCCCCACTGGGAATCCTGCCACCTTAGTAAATAAAGTATTTGCAGGGCTAGGCACATCTTCTCCCACTGAGGCCAGAGAATGCAGCCCAGCTAGAAGAACATATCCCATAGACAGGCAACAGCTTTTGGGATAGGCCCCACTTCAGTCATTCTGGACCCACAGGAAGACCAAGCTGCATATCTGTTACATGAGTGTGTTTAGGGGTTCAGTCCAGCCCTTGTATGCTCTTTGGTTGGTGGTTCAGAATCTGAGAGTCAGAAGACTCCAGGTTAGTTGACCCTGTTGGTCTTCCTGTGGAGTTCCTATCCACTTTGGGGTTCTCAATAATTTCCTAAGCTCTTTCATAAGAGTCCCCAAGCTGAAGAATGGATAAAGAAAATGTGGTATGTATACGTAATTGTAGGTCCACTTCTGCTCTACAGTTGGTCCCTTAGGGAGATTGAACACAGGAAGTTTGACAGTGCTTATTCCATGCTGCTCCTTGGGTGGGTATAGGGCTGTAGGGAAGCACTGAGACACTGCTCTGGGGGTGGAAAAGTGCAGTCTGACATATAGGAAAGCCAGAGCTGGTTTCAGGGTCCCTGGACCTGGTATAAGACCTGTGCCATAGGAGTTCTCAAAGTTTTGGACATTTAAGCACCAATGGAAGTCATTCTGTGGCATGGCACAGCAGACCCCTGCCCCACTGCATTTAGGCAGACAAAACAAAAACAATAGGTAAGATCTTGATAGAAATTCAAATAGAAAGACATACCTAAAACCCTTAGCTCAAAAACGTTCAGGCATCTTTGTTTAAATGCTTGTTCTCCCTAACAGGAACACCTAAAACAATGCTCATGGCTTTTAACCCAAAATGTTCATGCTTCTTCTTTTAAATGTTTATTTTTTTTCCCTAGCATTATTGCCTTCTAACCTAAATTGTCCTAAAAATTTTCAATTTTTTTAAATTTTCTTTTTAGGTTCAAAAACCATATTTAATCTACTCCCCTAATCAAACCAACTATGCTGATAATCCTTAATTAACAACAAATTTCCTTTTATAGACAAACTCTTACTGCTTTTCCAAGATAATTGACATCATATTTTCTTCCTCTGCCATCTAAAACAGACTTAAAAGATGCCTTCCAATATGTGCTCCCAAGCTAACTACTACAGGCTTAATACACACTACCCACCCTATACAAACATCTTCCTGCTAGGGTTTTACTTCTCTGTTGTGATTACTCTATTGCTTTATCTCCACAAAAGAAGAAGACAGTGCTGCTGTCATAGATCCAGATTAGACTAATTGCCATCTCCTTGCACCTATCAGAGACAATGAAGCTGCCTTTGTCTAGACACCTCATCTGACTAAAGACTTCCAAGACTAACATGCTGACATTCACAGATGACAATTAAGACCCACAGAAGAAAGACTTGGGATCTTCCAGCTATAGACAAACTCTCTTGCCAAAGCCAAACGGCTACCAAACTTGGAAAATTTTATATGATAATAAGAAAAACATGATGTGTATACAGATTAATCAAATGTTATTTAAAACCAATGTTAATACCATGACAAACTATACAACCTACAGAACAATTGATTGGTTCAATATTCCTTTGTCTTCCTAGTCCTGATTCCCTGTTGCCCCTGTAGTTTATATTGTACTACCCCTCTGGCCGTCAGGTGTTTTATTTTAATACTTCTCACCCACCCAAAATTTTCACTACAAATGACACAGTCATTCTAGTCACATATCTCCATATTAAAAAGGAGGAATTGAGGGACATAAAAAACATGCCAGGAAGTTTGGTAGGATAGAATAGGTTGAGATTCAGATTCAGTGGGCACACATTTGCAACTTAGGTGACCGCCAGCTCCCTACCAGAATTATGACTTGGAGTATGTGCCCTGCTCCTCACATAATTGAAATGTGTCCTATGGTCACATAGGCTCCAAAAAAAGTTCTCCATGCTAATGAGGTACCTAGAGGTCTGGAGGGCTTAGCCAATAAACTTACCTTCATAGACATTTCTCCCTGAAAAAGGCACTTAAACTCAGACCCACCTTGAGAAATTGAGTATGGCACCTTATGCATCCATTTTCGGCCATGAACAACCAATAAACGGTTTTGAACCAAGAACTGTCTCCTTCATCAAGACCTGTCATGGGGAGCCATGGAGAAGGCTTTTGCCTACAGAGTCACAACTTTATTCTGCCATAGGAGGCCTCTCTTAGTTTCCAGTCACAAAGGCCACCAAGCTTGTCTCCACCATGCTAAGGACAATCACACCAACCAATCAGTCAAGATGGAGATCCCCCTTTACACTGGCCCCAGGCTTGATGCTGTCCCAAGTCCTCAGGCCCTCAACTCCTTCTAGGCTCTTCTGTGGTGACTCCTAGTGTTGCCTAATGTGCAAGAGTCTGAGGACCCATTAGTCCCTGACTCATTTCAGTCCCAGGAACCTCCCAAAACAGCCCCTGCTTTTTTACATCATAGACTGTGCTTTCTTGCATTCAAATCAGTGTCTCAGTACTTCCCTACAACCCAATACCCACCCAGGCGGTAGAGTGGAGTAGGTACAGTCAAACTCCATGCTTTCTGCCTTCTTAAAAACTGTGCCCAACAACAGAGTGGAAATGGACCAACACACAATGAAATACTATTTAGGTATTAAAAACAAAGACATCATAAATTTTCCAGGCAAATGGATGGAACATGAGAATATCATCACGAGCAAGGCAACCTAGACCCTAAGGTCATGAATGATATGTGCTAATTCAGAAGTGGATATTAACCATAAAATACAGGATATCCATGCTATGCTTCGCAGATGCAAAGAAGCTAAACAGGAAGAAAAGTCCAAGCAAGAATGCTTGAATCTCACTTAGAAAGTTGAATAAAATAGTCATAGGAGTGAGATTTAGGGAGCGAACTGGGTTGTGAGGATGGACAGTAAGGGAATGGTGTATACAGAATCATGTATGAGGAGGGACAGGAGAGATGGCCAGGTAGAAATCTGCAACTAGCAGGGGTGTATTTCAAAGATGTACCTGGGATCTGGAATAGGGGAGGAGACCAAGAATTAATGGAGGTGATCTTAGCTGGGACTCAGAATTGGTGATATGGAACCTGAAGAAGCCACCTCCTGTAGCAAAGTAGGTATCATAGAGTGACAGGGAAACCAACCCACTCGCAAACTTTTCAACTCAAAGTTTACCCTGCCTAGAAGAAATGTAGGGACAGGAAATGAACTAGAGACTGCAGAAATAGCCTAGCTATAACCAGGCCTACTAAAGATCATAGGCATTCACCAATCCCTTACACTATTAAAAAATGTTTTTAAAAGAATGTCTCTTCTGTAAAATATGGTGGTCATGGAAAGCAAACATATTTGCATGTCTCTCAAAATTTTTTAGAGGCTAACTAAACAAAAAATGCAATCAATGAGAATTAAATTATTTGGAAGTTTTCAGATCATATTATATTTGGTAAAGCCTGAGAATCTTTTCCATCAGATAGTCTTACAAAATTAGAGCAAAAAGTATCCTTTAAAATTGTGCCCATTTTGTTTCATTTACTGCATCAGCTTCAATATGCTTATTATTTCATGCTTATATAATATTCCATTATATTATAATATGTCATGCTTATTTTTTCATAAAAAATCAGTTGTTTTATGTTTCAGAATTTTCTATGATTATTTCTTATGTGCTTCTAAATATGCTGTTACCTAGTTTAAAAGGTGTTTTTAAATTTATAATTAAATTCTCCTGAATTTTAAAAATTCCAACTATTTATTTCTTTGTTTTTTAATTTATTTTATTGGATGTTTTATTTACATTTCATATGTTGTCCCCTTACCCCATCCCCCACCCACCCAGGAACCCCCAATCCCCTCACCCCTCCTCCTTCTCCTCTGTGGATGTAACCTCTATCTACCAACCAACTCCCACCTCCCCACCCTCAGAATTCCCACCCCCTGGGGCGTCCAGCCTTCATGAGGTCAAGATTCTCTTCTTCCACCTATGCCCAGCAGGGTCCTCCACTCTTACATATTCAGCTAAAGCCCTGGATCCCTCCCTAAGTGCTCCCAGGCTGGTGGTTTAGAACCTGGGAGCTATGGTTGATTTGTATTGTTGCTCTCCTCATGGTGCCGCAAATCCTTTCAGCTCCTTCAGTCTTCACTCTAACTCCTCCATTGAGAACCCCATTATCAGTTCAATGGCTAGTTGTGAGTATCTGCCTCTGAATATGTCAGACTCTTGAATACCTCTGAGGAAACATCCATATCAGGCTCTTATCAGCATGTACTTCCTGACTTCCACATCAGCATCTACCTTTGGTGACTGCACATGGGATGGATACTCAGGTGGAGTGGTCTTCAGATGGCCCCTCCTTCAGTTTCTGTCCCTCACTTTGTCTCCATATTTGCTCCTTTGAGTATTTTGTTGCTCCTTCTAAGAAGGACTGAATCACACCCACTTGGTCTTCCTTCTTTATTAGCTTCATGTGGCCTGTGAGTTGCATCTTGGGCATTTCAAGGTTCTGGGCTAATATCTAATAATCAGTGAGTGAATACCATGTGTGTTCTTTTGTGATTGGCTTACCTCACTCAGAATGATAGTTTCTAGTTCCATCCATTTACCTAGGAACCTCTCGAATTCATTGTTTTTAATAGCTGAGTAATACTCCATTTTGTAAATACACCACATTTTTTGAATCCATTCCTCAGTTGAAGTACATCTGGGTTCGTTCCAGCTCCTGGCTATTGTAAATAAGGCTGCTATGAACATAGTTGAGCATATGTCCTTGTTATATGTTCGAGCATCTTCTGGGTATATGCCTAAGAGTGGTATAGCTGGATCCTCAGGTAATGCTATGTCCAGTTTTCTGAAGAACCGACACACTGATTTCCAAAGTGGTTGCACCATCTTGCAGTCCCACCAACAATGGTTCCTCTTTCTCCACACCCTCGCCCCCATCTACTATCACCTGAGTTTTTAATCTTAGCCATTCTGACTGGTGTGAGATGGAATCTCAGGGTTGTTTTGATTTGCATTTCCCTGATGACTAAGGATACTGAATATTTCTTTAGGTGCTTCTCAGCCATTTGAGTTTCTTCCATTGAAAATTCTTTGTTAAGCTATATACCCCATTTTTTAATAGGGTAATTTGGATGTCTGGAGTCTAATTTCTTGAGTTCTTTGTATACATTGGATATTAGCCCAATTTTCCCAATTTGTTGGTTGTCGTTTTGTCCTATTGACAGTGTCCTTTTCCTTACAGAAACTTTGCAATTTTATGAAGTCCCATTTGTCAATTTTTGATCTAAAAGTACAGCATTTTCAACAAATGGTGCTGGTTCAACTGGAGGACAACATGTAGAAGAATAAAAATTGATCCATTCTTATCCCCTTGTACAAAGCTCAAGTCTAAGTGGATAAAGGACCTCCACATAAAACCAGATACACTGAAACCAATAGAAGAGAAGGTGAGGAAGAGCCTCGAATACTTGGGCACAGGGGAAAAGTTCCTGAACAGAACACCAATGGCATATGCTCTAAGATCAAGAACTATTTACTTCTTAAAGTCACCATATCTTTAAAGAAATTCCATCTTTTAAAAATTTAAGAGATAAGCCACCCAGTGGTGACACAATACTTTAATTCTAGCAATTATAAGCAGAAGCAGGCAGATCTCTGACTTTGAGGACAGCCTGTCATAGAGTTTGAGGACAGCTACAATGTCATAGTAAAACTTTGTCTCAAAAAATGATTGTTTAAATACCTGCATACATTTTGCTTATAATATACTAACATATTGCCTTATAGTGTAATTTTCTTCACTTAATCACACTTTTGGGAGCTCAGAGGTTAGTGCACTTATCTAACATGCATGGAGCCTTGGTGCTGCATAAAGCTAGATGTGATACTGGAATCTCAGTACTTTGGAAGTTGAAGCAGGACGATCAAATCACAAGGTCCTTTTTAGCTACATAGAGTTAGAACACATCCTGAAATACCATAAGACCTTGCCTCAAAGGAAAAAAATTAAAAAGCCACCTTTCTGTTCTGATATCACTCCTGAAAATATGGTGATGTTTCTAAGAGGTGTGAAACTTTCTGCAAGAAATGTAAACACTAGCCTCACAGTAACATAGTACATGAATCGCAAGGACACTCTGTCTGCCCATGGTAACTGACCTTCTGACAGGCAACAGTGAGGGTATGGTAGCAGCCTAAGACTACTTTTGTGAAGACTTAGCTATACCACTCCTGGTCATATAGACAGAAGATGCTATAACAAGGGTACATGCTCCACTATGTTCATAGCAACCTTATTTATAATTGCCAGAATCTGGAAAGAACCCAGATGTCCTTCAACGGAGGAATGGATACAGAAAATATGATACACTTACACAATGGAGTACTACACAGCTATTAAAAACAGTGAATTCATGAAATTCTTAGGCAAAGGGATGGAACTAGAAAATATAATCCTGAGTGAGGTAACCCAATCACAAAAGAACACACATAGCAAGCACTCACTGATAAGTGGATATTAGCCCTAAAGCTCGCAAAACCCAAGATACAACTCACAGACCACATGAAGCTCATGAAGAAGGAAGGGCACATTGTGGGTGCTTCATTCCTTCTTAGAAGGAGTAACAAAATACTCATGTGACAAGTGATCAGTGTGGGCCAGAACCTGAAGGAGGGGCGATCTGGAGACTGCTTCACCTGGGGATCCATCCTATGTGCAGGCACCAAAGGCAAACCCTAATGTGGATGCCAGGAAGTGCATGCTGACAGGAGCCTGATATAGCTTCATCTTTTTAGAGATCTGCCAGAGCCTGACATATTCATAGGAAGAGCTCACACCTAATGATTGAACTGATCATGGGTTCCCAATGGAGAAGTTAGAAGACAGAAGGAGCTGAAGGAGTTTCCAGACCCATGTGGAGAGCAAAGATACTGACTAAACAGAGCTCCCAGGGTCTAAACCACCAGCCTGGAAGCACATGGCTCCAGCTGTATAGGTAGGGAAGGATGGCCTTTCGAAGATAGGTTGGAAATGATGTCCTTGGTCCCATGAAGGCTGGATGCCCCAGTGTGAGGGAGTTTGATGGTGGGGAAGTGGGAGAGGATGTGGGGGGCACACCCTCATCTAAGCAGGAGGAGGGAGGATGGGATAGGGGGTTTCTGGGTGGGGATAACATCTGAAATGTAAATAAAATATCCAATAAAAAAGAATACTTTTGCATTTTGTAAGTATAGAGAATACTGAATAAATGCTATGTCACATTCAAAAAAAGAAAAGGCTAAAACTGCAGAGAAGATTGTGTTAAAGCATGAGTGTGTCACCCACAACAGAGCAAAGAGAATACTGGGAAGCACAATCAGAGATAGAGACAAGTGATCAGTTCTAAGCTGATTGTGCTATAAAGGCAGTAAAAAGAAGAGCACTAACTTACAAGAAGAAGAGAAGAAGGAGGAACAGGAGAATGTGGTAGTGAAGAAGGAAATAATAAGGAAAGAAAAAGACAAAACATGGTAAAAGGAAGCTGGAGACATGGCTCAGTAGTTTAGTGCACTTGTTACTCTTCTAGAAGACCCAGGTTTGGCTCCCAGTACCCACATTCTGGCTCACAACTGTTTGCAACTCCAGTTCTAGAGGAAGATCTCAAATCTTACCTTAAAAACCTTACGTTGGATCTTATAAAGTTAAGGACAACTCTTTAATGCAGTTTTTGTTTGTTTTGTTTTGTTTGTTTGTTTGTTATGCTTGTCCTTGGTTTGATAAAGGACCAGAAATATCTAATAGTTTAAATGACCTTTACATTATCTCAGTAGCCATAGGCTCCCCCAATTTCACTACCAGGTGACTAATAGCACAAGTGACATCCATGTTATTGATATGACTGAGAATATGCCAGAACCTTCCTTCAGATCATAAAATAGTACAGGTAACCCATCTCTAAAACTCATGTTCTTGGAAGAAATGACATGTATCCTAGGTTGAGTTTCTATGTAATTACACTTCTTTGTGTACTAGAGATTATATTATACCAGGAAACCTTTTTTCCAAATTATGCAATGTCTAAGTTGTATGGGAATACACTACCTGACACCAGAGTTCCCAAGTCTGATCCAGATTAATGAACTCACTTTAAACTGGGTTTTATTTTTCACCACTTTACAGTTTGCTTAACCGCCTGTAGTCTGGCAGAATTCCCCTTACTCCGAGGATAGAAGAGTGGTGAAAAAATCCTTGAACTGGAGTTACTAAAAGCAAGGAATGATGCAGGTGTTGGGACTAAATCCCATATCCCGGGAAGAACAACCAGTATTCTTAATCATCTCCCCATACACCTTTCTCGGGTATAAATCCTATACATAGAAAAAATATTTTTGCCCAAAAATTTCCTTGGAGAGTGTGTGTGTGTGTGTGTGTGTGTATGTGTGTGTGTGTGTTGACAACCCTCCTGCAGAATAAATCCTAGCTGTTCCCAGAACTCTGCTACTCTGGAACAGTTTTTTGTTTGTTGTTTATTTTGTTTTGTTTTCTGAGACATGAGAAGTATTCCCTTGCTTTGAGGAGAGTAGTCCTGGGGAAAAGGACAGATTTGGGACATCAAATGTTTCTCTGATCCCTGTATAAGAACATCACACTGATATTTAAGGCCTGACAAAGAGAAAAACTCTCAGCAGCTGAGCATCTAGAGTCATCGTAAGGAGCAGTTGGGGCAGCCTGTGCTCTCACTTCTGCTTCCCTGGATGGTTTATGTCAAGGCTTCAATCACTGTGGGAGGATTACTATAACCTTGTTGACAGAAATAATCTGCGACATCTTCAGGCTGCAGTCTATTGATCTTGAGAGAATACTGTGTGTCAGATCCACTGCCAGTGAACCTCGATGGAACACCATCTTCCAAGTTGGTTGCACCATAAATCAGGAGCTGAGGAGATTTCCCCTGTTTCTGCTGATACCAGTTTAGATAATCGTAAATATTCTCACTTGCTTGACATGTGATGGTGACACTTTCTCCCACAGATGCAGCCAGGGAGGCTGGAGACTGAGTCATCTGGATGTCACATCTGGCACCTAAGATTGAAAAATTGAAAACAAACCCCACATGATTAATTCTGTTGCAAAGAGATTTTCACTGAGACCAAGCAGCACTGACTACAGAAATCTGAATAAATTTCCAATGCTGTCTTCCTTACCTGTATGCCATAGCAGCAGCAAACCCAGGAGCTGAGTGGGCACACTCATGTCTGTGTGTGATCTGTGTGAGGCTGACTCCAGCACAGCATGTGACCAGACTATGAAGAAGTCTTCATGTCTCTGGGCTGTGATTTGGGTACATGTAAATCAGCAAAGGGTAGGCACAGCTGCAGGACTTACCAGGTCAGTAACTCATTACAGTCCTATGATTCTCTTATGTCTCCAATCAGAGCTCAGTACAGGTTTATTTGTAGGGAATGTGCTTCTCTTTGAACAATAAACAACAGCAACAGTCTATGAGTTGTACATTATTTTCATATCACATTCCATGTAGAATTTACTTGCTATGTTTTCCTCCATGGAAATGTGTATCAGATACGGTACAATTTTACACACTACACAAATGGTTCCATTTCCTTTCAAAGTTAGGTGTACATGTTATTACAGTCATGGAGCTTCTGATGTTTTTTCCAATCTGTTTGTGAGACTAAATTATAATTATAACATTTTCACCTTTCCTCTCTTTCCAGTTTCCCCCAAATAATACACATCTCTGTTCTCCTTCAAATTCACAGCTTCTTTTCCCATTAATTGTTTTTGTATGCACTTATGTATTTCTACACACACACACACACTCACAGAGAGAGAGTTTCCTAAATCTAAATTGTTGAGTCTTGTATTGTTATTGTCATACAATAATATTATATGTATTATATGTATGTTTTCATGACTGATCTTTTCATTGTGGACATTCAATTGGTGTGGTCTTCCCTAGGAAGGAAGATCTCTTCTGCTGCCAGCTTTTCCCAATCCTTTATAGCATGTTTATAGATATAAAGTCTCATGGGTTTTTGCCCATCCTGTTTGTCATGCTCATTGGTGTCTTCCTTATTCAACTACTATTGGAATAACAATTTTGTTGAGACTTGTAGGCATAGCTTCTCTTGTTACTATGAGACACAAGCTCACAGAAAACTCTCTGATCCTCTGTCTCTATCAATCTTTCCACTTCATATTCCTAAATGTTCCCCAGCCTTGCGTATGGGAACCTTGTGTAGATGTATCCATTTTTACTGAGCTCCAAAACTAGCCTTGCACCATCTTGCTTACAATAATACACAGAAGAGTAATAGAATAATACCAGAAGTCATGGCTTGTAAATATATGATCTCATATAAATAACCCATCTTTTCAAGTAAACAGTTTCATTTTACTTTTTTGGTGACAGCTCAGCTAATCAAGAACTACTTCGTTCAGAGCCAGACAAAGTCATGTGTTTTCTTCCCTTCCTTCTATACATAGGAGCTCTCTTCAAAATTCATCTGGAATTATAACTATATCCAATGTGCCTGTGAGACTTCAGGTCATTGTACCTGACTTTTTCCTCATCTTAATGTAAGATATGAGTATTCTCTCCAGAAATAATTATTCCTGTTCTTAAATGTACAATGTATCTCAAACTTGCAAATGCTATGAGTACCATATAATAGTGTCTGGGTTTGGTATTAGCAGATGAGATGGATCCCTAGGTACAGCAGTCTTTGAATAGCCTTTCCTTCAGTCTCTGCTCCACCATCTGTCCCTGTATTTCCTTTTAACAGGAGGAATTATGGATTAATATTTTTGAGGTGGATGGATGGCCCCATTCTTCAATTGGGGCCCATGCCTATCCAGTGGATATGGTCTCTATAGGTTCTATCTTCCTTTTGCTAGGTATTTTGGCTAGTGTCCTCCCTGTTGGGTCCTGGGAACTTCTTGGGTCCCTGGCATCTGGGACGTTCTAGTGGCTACCCCCAGTTCCTTCTCTCCCACTGCTACACACCTCCTTTCAAATTGCTGACCCTCTGTTCTTCTCCCCCATCCCCTCTCATGTCTGAACTTCTGCCTCTTTTTATCTCCCCCTCCTTTGTCCCTCCCAGCCCCCCCCCCTCTACTTCCCAGAGATTATTCTCTTCTCCTTACTGAGTAGGACTGATCTTTTAGATGATTACTTCCTGGCTTCAGTTTGCAAAAGTTTTATTGAGAATTTTGCCATCTCTCTTCATAAGTGAAATTGTAGTTTTCTTTGTCTGGTCTTTATATAGCTTAAGAATAAGGGTAACTATGCCCTCATAAAATTAATTAGGAAATGTTCCTTCTGTTTCTAATTTGTGGAATAATTTGAGGAGTACTGACATTAACTTCTCCTTGAAAGTCTGATAAAATTCTTCACTTCACCTGGTTTTGAATTTTTCTGGGAGATGGGGTAATAGCTTGAAAGAATTTTAATTATTGCTTCTATTTCATTGATGGCTATGTGTTTTGTTAAATTGCTTATCTTCAATGTGAATATTCTTCATTGTGTCCTATAGGTTTGAGTATGTTGTGTACTCATTTTTATTAATTCTAGAAAGTCTTTAATTTCTATAAATTGAGATTTACTTAATACTAAATTTTCAATTTCTATGAGTTTGTAAAATTTTTGTTGTGGGTTGATGATATTCAGTTCTAATCAGTGGTAGTCAGATTTGCCTGGAGTTAATTTCAATTTTCTTGTATATGTTAGGATTTCCTTTGTGTCCAAGTATGTCATCAATTTTAGAGAAGGCTCAATGAGAAGTCAAAGGAACATATATTTGTGTATGTGTGTGTTTGGGTGAAAAGTTTTGTAAATATCTGTTAGGTTCATTTGCTTTAGAACATCTCTTAACTCCAGTATTTCTGTTTCATTTCTGTTTTATGGTTTTTGTCTTGTGCTTCTGCTATGTTGCAATACTAAAGGCCCCTTGTGGGAGAATTGCTGAGATCTAGTGAAGACATGTAGTCCACACTATTAGTATTTGTGTTTTTACACTAAAGCCTAGATATCTGGAATTGGAAAAGTTGTAAATCTAAGTGCTGATATTTGGTCTTGTCTTTTGAGTATATACTTTATTCCTTAGTTTCAGTTTTTTCTTTCTTGTTCTAAATAGCATGTAGTACCTGTGTATTTCCTGATCTGACAGCCTTTTGAGTTTCTGATTGATGTGGCCACTGGGCCTTCCCTAAAAAATATCTCCAAGGTATTTGGAGCTAACAGTAGTGTAAGTTGTATAGGAAGGTGGAGAGAAAGGTGTCCAGGGGCAGGTGGAATCAAGTGTATTCCACGAGAATCTACATAAAGGCCTGGGAATGGGGCAAAGCATGAGGAAGGCCCAAAACAGGTAGGGGAATAAAATAGGAGATTCTATATTTTGGAAAGAAAGAAGAGTGAAGATTTTCAGTTAGCCTACCTGCATCACTGACCTGATTGCTTCACTGTCAGGCTTTGCTAGAAGGTTTCCATAAAACAACTGTTAGTACTGGGGGCTGGAATATAAAAATGAATGGGATAGGGTGGTTATAAGAAAAGATCTGCATGAACCTCTGGTGATGGAGGCAGAGAAAGAGGGAAGACCTCAGCTGGTGGCTACAAAGATATGGGGATAAGACTGAGGGACTGGACTTGGAGGAGAAGAGAGAAAGGTTAAGATCTGCAATTAAGTTACCTGCTTCCCTGTCCTCCCATGGGTATACTTCCCATATGAGACAGTCACAGCATTCTTGGCCATGTACTGAAAGAACTCTGTGCATTATCACTGAGATATTTGCACATCTATGCTTATTGGTAGCCCATTCATGAGAGTTAAAAAGTAGAACCAGCACAGATGTCCATAAATAAGAGTTAATACAGAAAATAGAGTATATACACACCACAATAATTTATTAAAATGTGTAGAAAAAATAAAATTGTGGAGTTTCTCGGAAAGTGGATAGATGCGGAAACTATCATATAAAATGAGGTTACCCAAAATAAGACAAAAATAAAGTTTACTATCATATACAGATACTCTACTATAAAGTATATATGCAGACATTCACACACACACACACACACACACACACACACACACACAGAAATTATGCATACAATACATCTTTTTATAAAAGGTATATGTTTTTTAAATGTTAATCATAAGAACCTGAGCCTTTTATTTTCAGGAAATTTTTCAGGTTTTAATTATAATGTAATTATTGTTTCTTTGATAATTTCATTCACTGTATTTCACCCCTATTCAATCCCCTCTACCAACAACTTTCAAATACACACATCTTTAACCTACTCTCAATGCATAAAATGAAACCACTCATTTTTTCAATTATTAACTAACCTTAACTGTCTTTTTATGTACAATATTTGATTCAAATTCTGTTACTAGGAGACATTTATTCTTCAGTTAAAACCCTGCATTATTCCTAGACCTGGAAGAATCTGTTTTAGGAGTTTTTCTTATTCCAGCTATACACTATACCCATGGATTGCAACATTCTTGCTTTTACCACTCACTACTCAGAAATCTGAGTCCATTTTCCTTATAGAAACGGTGTAAATGAGGAGCCTTTCAAGCAGTTTTATCAGGTTTTTCCTACCCAGGTCAGGCTAGCTCTGATTCTAAGTTGTTTCACACAGAGAGGGTGACTGTCAGGTAAACCAATAAAGCTACTGTCAGGTCTGTAAACTGGTGCTAAGGTAGAGTAAAGAGAGTTCAGCTACAGGAGAGCTTTGCAGGTTTCATTACCTCAAATATCTTTATAAACTGAAGGCTTCTAACATGCCCTCAGTCAGAGAAAAACTCTCAGTCAGTTGGGGACACCACAAGGAGCAGCTGGACCAACTGAACCTCACATTTCTGCTTTATGTTCTGATGTGTATCTATCAGATACAGTTGTGGGTGCTAAGCTATTTCTTTGTTGACAGTAGTAAACTAAAGCATCTTCAGGCTGTAGGCTGCTGATGACAAAGTTGAAATTTATCCCTGATCCACTGCCTCTAAAACAAGAAGGGACCTAGAAATGCTCAGGGAAACATACATGGTGTGGACACTTATAATTCATGAAAAATTAGTAGAAAGGGGGGAAATACATTATCTGCTTAATTTTTCAGGTCTAAACAAAAGAAATTCCTAATGATTCAGTTTTTCCTTATATAGAATGAAAAGTGGTATTCACTTATCACCATATGCTTTTTTGCTTTGACCAATAACATTAGCTGAAATCCAGATGAATGCCCCAATGATCAGTGACAAGGACAACATCTTCCTATTTTACTTCCTCTTGTGTATACTGAGCATGCCACAGCAAAGAAAGAGGCAAGAACACCAGATAAAAGAAATATCTGTGCAAATTATGCTGACTTCATATTACTGTAAGTACTAAGATTGTCAGAACAGACTACTTGGCTCTTATCTTCCTATCCTATAGCTCCCTCACCTGGCCACTTGATGTAGTGTTTGTAGTTGACAGAAAGCTGTTTGTTTCACCACATACAGGATTAGGTAGTGATATATAATATTTAATTCAGTTCTTTGTATACCTAGAGTCATCTGGAAAGTATAGCACCTCAGATCCTTTGTCCTGGTTCATGCTTGTGTTGTTTCCCTTGGTGTTTTTCAAACTATAGGCTAAATTGATTGATATTTTTATCATCTGGATATTTTATAGACCCTCAAACTTTTTAACACTATAATGCTAAGTAGAATTAATGAAGAAGAGATGCAAAGATTTGAGGTCCTAGTAAGACATTTTTCTTCCAGAAGGGTCAAATGTAAACTTTAAATAGTTGATAGGCCTAAACATCAACACATAGAAGTTTGAATATGTAAAATGTTAGTTTACCCCATTACAAATAATAAAAGAAGTCTTATACCTATATATGTTGTATTTCCTACAACACAGTGTGAATTCAAAGTATTGGACAGGCACTCCAAATGCAGTACAGAACAGCAATTAATTTATTACACTATCTAAAGGAATAGTATTCTGAGAAATTTAAATCAGGAGAGGGCATTTTAGCAGGTTTCTCTTGTAAAGGCAATGTCCTTTCAATAGAGTCCTATAACCAAGATAGAGTATCTTTGTTTAATTGTGACAGTGTATGGGCCTGGTAAAAGTCCTTATTAACGACTTACAATGTCAAGCATTAAGATTGTGGTTCAACACTCTAATCATCACAAAATACAAATTGCCCTCACTATGTAATCATCACAAAATAGAAATTGCTCTTTGCTTCCACACTATGAGGTCATGGGAGACATGAGGAATTTTACTTTAGTAAGTGCTTGAATTGACAAAACTTGCGATGCTAGACTTATCAAGCTTTATTGTTTAGTTGTACTCAGCAGTGGTTATTCTTAAGATCAAAGTGTTAGTTTTAGTATTAGACCTTATAAACTTTAATTTGCTTCTTATTTTGCATGGGCAGATGTATACTTGAGTGTAATAACAAAGTTTGTAATCACTTTGATATCTTTGTATTCTGTCATAAATGATTAATACTAAGGAAATGAAGTTTTTCAGCAAGTTCTTGTTCAGAGATGGACTTATTGGTACTGTCTAAGCAAACATTGTTCTCTGGTACCTGCCAAAGCCAATACTACACCATAGCAACCCTCGTGGTAGCCTATGAAGTAAATTGTTGAGTTAGTAAATTTTTTGTTTGTTTTGTTTGTTTGTTGTTTTTTAAATTTATTTTTTAAAATCAAATCGTGATTTTTACTTACTCACACAGAGGTTATAAATACAAAAAGGCAGGATGTGGGGAAGAGGATGACACCAGATCATGAGTGTACAGGAGGAGTAAAGATATCATTCAGAACAGGGCATCGACTGGGTGAAGGTTCAGGGAACAGGTCACTATGACTCTGCCTATGATTCACTTGTCCTTATCTAAGTTGGTATTATCCTCCAAGGCTACCTATTTACAAGGTCTATGACTACTCAGGCTGGAAATTTCCACAAAAGCTGCCTGTTTACATTAGCTTATAGCCATCTGTTTCAATGTTTTTCCACAGAGACCCAAGACTTGGTGTTAGTATACCTATATGACAGGACTATTGCTGATTTTAGGCCTATGGCTGATTTTAGGCCTTCAGTGTATACGCAGGGCTGCTCCTGACATCTCCTCCCTTCTCTAAGTATAGAAAGATTGTGGTGATTCTAAGCTTGCAAATGTGGAGATAGAGGCCTGATTTCCAATAATTGAAGGGGACTTTGTAATGGTTCTGGTCCCCCTGTCATTGTCCAGCGAGTCATGAGGGCCATACCCATCCCAATATCGTTTTACTGGAGAGAGGATACTTTTGAAATCAACCCCTATGTAGTCAGGCTTGTCTCTCAGGGAACCCAGAGAGATATTTTTGACTTTTATTTATATTCTCTTGCAGTACTTAGCCTCTTCGAAATGGACAATAATCATCAGTTTCATGAGAACGAAGATGTACCTGTAAGGTTCCTTGAGCCATCTAAGCTGGACATAAATAGCAAGTCTAGGTATTTAGATTTAATTAAGTGAAATTACATAACCAATATATGTCAAAAGCACACAAATTAAGAGAGAAATTTCTCTAAGACAGTGTCTGATTGAAAAGGGTCTTGCTAGTACCAAGTCAAGGATAATGAAATGGTTCTGGGGAAGACCAGTGCATAGGTGATGACAAATTGTTTATTTCAGAGAGATCAAACAGTAATCGTAGCATTTTATTTCCTGAAATATTTCTGTTATTGACAAATGTGTATAAAGTTTCATTATTAAGTAAAGCAAACTATGTAATTTCAAAAAGACACACGCTAGAGTCATTTTTTTAAAACAATAATAAGGACGTTAAATTTACATTTTGGAATGGCAGCTTAAGTGTAAAGTATTCCAGAATCTACTAACACAGACATATTGGCAATTTTAAATTTTTATGTGTATGAATGTTTTGTCTGTATATACCTTTGTTCACCATGGGAGGTTGGCAGACAGCAATAGATCCTCTAGAACTGGAGTTACACAAGGTCTTCCATAAAGCTGATAACTTTCTAACACAGGTTCTCTGGCAAAAATAAGTGCTTTTAAACTGTGAAGCATCTCTCCAGTTCATGTCCCATTTTGTGTTTTCACTTTGTTTTTTGTTTATTTTTTTTAATTACATAATCTTTCTGTACAGAATTCCTCCACCCCAAGTGTGTAAATTCATGCTGCTTTAGAGTAGAAAAATACACAAATGAATCTTTACAATATGAAATGGCTTTTCCTAAATTAAAAACAATGAGATTTTGTCTGTCTATGTAAATAAATGTTGAGAGAGCAGCAGAATAAATTAGTTGATAGTATGGAATAAAACTATTGAAGCTGAGAAATGGATTCACAGCAGTGACTGTAGCAATGTGTTTATATTAAATACATGTGTTTACTTCATGTTCAGTCATATATCAATGTAGTGGCTTTTTATTTTTGGAAAATATTTTAATGTAAAATAAAAGTAAATATGGCATAAAAATCCAATTAACCAATGAAACCAAACCCACAGAGCTGACTCATAATTATAAACAGCAAGCATATGACACTGTTTGTACAGTTTTGTAAGCAATGATCTGGTCCTTAGCACCTACAATAACCAAGGAAAGATTCACAGAGAATTTGTATGTAAGCAGGTCATCCATGATATGCTGAATAAGAACTATGTGAAAACTACCTGTTTCTATAATTTAAAAAAAATTTAAAGAAAAATTTAAATGTCCTTTCTAAGTTATGTTTTACATTATTGGTTATTCAAGAGTAAACTATTTTTATTTTTATATATTTCATGAATTTCTCCAATGAATATCTACTTTGAATATTTGATGGATACAGAGGATATAAATGTAATTATATTTTTATTTTATTGACATCTATGCTAGAACGTAATTTATATTTTGGATCATGTTTCTTCTAATAATACTAAAACATATTATTTTTCCCATATTTATCTTCTAGTCAGTTTATGTGGTAGATTATATTTATTGATTTACATTTGCTGAACATTTACATTGTCAACATAGCCTACTTGATCATGGTGGATGATCTTTTTGATGTGTTCTTGGATTTAGTTGATAAGTACTTTATTGAGAACCTTTGCATCTACCTTCATAAGGGATATTGTTCTGAAATTTTCTTTCTTTGTTAGATCTTTGTGTTGTTGAGTAAGCAGGATAATTGTTGCCTTGTAAAAAGAAGTATGTAATGTTCCTTCAGTGTCTGTTTCAGAATTGATTTCAGTGATATCATTAATTCTTCTTTGAATATCCGGTAGAATACCATTGAGAATCTATCTAGGCCTGAGTTCTATGCTATCTATCTATCTATCTATCTATCTACCTACCTACCTACCTATCTTTTAAATTGTAAGACTTGATTACTGCTCCTATAATATAACTAATTACCCATCTGTTTAAATTGCTTATCTGACATTGTTTTTAACAAAATTTCAAACATTCAATTTTAACAATAAAGACATGTGAGCCAGATGCTGGGGTAAAAACCTCCTAGCTCAATGAGGAAGAAAATGCACCCAGTTAAACTTCCTCCTCAGCCAGTGTCCAAAAAGGAAATTTTCCATCTTCATACCATCTCAAAAAAACCCTCAAACTGAGTATTCTCCTCTTCTACTTCTTGTGTGACTCTCTATCCATTTTTATGACTTCCTCTATTTTTAATTTAGTTTAATTACTTTTTTATAGATTCATTTTACATGCTCATTGCCCTCTGCCAGTTACCCCCTCCCATAATCCTTCCCCATATTACACTTCCCTTCTCCTATGAGCAGGTGGAGAACCTCCTGGTTATCCTCAACCCTGACACTTCTGGTCTCAGGGAGGCTAGGCACTTCCTCTCCCACTGAGTCCCGACATGGCAGCCTAGCTAGAAGAACACATCCCATGTACAGGCAACAGCTCTTGGGATACCCCACCCCCTGACTTCCTTAACGCTCTATGTTTATTTCTATGCTTATTCCCTGTCTACTGCATACTTGCTTTGCCTCTTGACCTCTGGTTGACTTTATTTAATCCTATTTACAATAAACTGAAAGCTCTTGGAGTAAATGTGTATACCAAGGCTGAGCCACACAACTAGAAATAGATTTTTCCAGTAAATAGCAAAATCTTGGGGTTTGTAGTGTGATCAAATATCCTGGAACAATGTGACTTGAAACTTTGGTAGGTAATACATACCAAATGTGTTCATTTTCTATAGATAACCCAGTTTTTTTCTTTTTTTTTTTTGAACATGAAATGCTTTTTTATAGCATGTTTTACAAGGGGAGGGGTAAGAGGGGCAAAGTGGTGGAAAAGTACAGAATCTTCTTGGCCTGTGCCTTGAAACATGTCATGGTCTATACGGTACACTGCCTTGAATTATGATCTACCTGCTATTCTTCAGAAGATATGCTACACTGCTTGAGTTATGGTCTCCCTGCTATTCTTCAGAAGATATGGTACACTGCCTTGAGTCTATCTGCAGTTGCCAAGCAGGATCTTGCAGTTGCCAAGCTTCAGGGGACATTGTGCAGGTGGGGAAAGGTAGGGGGTGAGGATAAGGGCGAGGGTCCAGGCTTCTGGCATCTCCCCCTTCTCTGTTTAGTTAGAAAAGGTGTCTTATGATCAATCCCAACTATGTGAATTTTGAATTTATATGTCTAATTATGGGGGGTCTTAGAAAAGTTCACAACCCCAAAACATTGATGTGAGACGAGTCATATCAGTGGTCGAAGGCTTTAGGCTGTCGACGATGGGCAACGTCAAGGGACCCCGAGGTGGGTGCAAGGAGGGTGAGAGCCCTGTCTTAGGCCATGTAGGCTGCACCCACTCCCAGCACCACACATTCCTTTTCGGCTGCATTGGGTGGGCCCCTGGGAAGTGGACCTACAATAATCCCTCCAGAAGGGTTCCTGGTATGCCTGGCTTTGCCCTTGTTTCTCTTGCTAGAGAGCTTGGCCTCTTGATCACCCCAACAAAAATTGCCTTTTCCTAAACCAAGGCCGCCCTTGATATGGCTGCTAACATTGGGGAGCCTTCCTTTATGACAATATTACACCCCAAACTGACAAATGGTTGGTAACTTGAACATTTACAAGGGACTAGGATGGCTGTGAGTTAGCCCAATGATGGGATTATTGTAGAACCCAGTTTTTTTCAAATGTACTATGATTTTCTGGATTTATTTGGTGTATATTGTGATGTCCCTATTGTCATCTCTATATTAATTTTGATACTCTCTCTCAATATTTTAATTTATTTGGATAAGAATTTTTATTGATTTTTCAAAATGAAATATTTTGTTTCATTGACTTCTAACACTATTTTGTTGGATATTTGTTTGTATTTTATTGACTTCAGCCCTGATTTTGATTATTTCTTACCTTGAGGTGTTATTCCTTACTCATGGGGTGTTATTTCTTTCTTTTTACCTTGAACTTTCAGGTATGTGAATAAGTTATCAATATGACATTTCTAAAAATAATATATGCAGGCACTGCTATGAAAGTGTATATTAGAAATGCTTTTATTGTGGTTTAGGTATGCTGTGTTTTCATTTTCATTCAATTTTTAAAAGAATGTAGTTTATTTCTTAATTTATTTATTGATCAATTTTTTATTCAGCACCTTTGGTTTGTAAACTTTCTGTTGTTTTCATTGTTGTTGGTATTCAGCTTTAATTCATAGTGGTCCAAAAGATTCAAAGATATTGTTTCAATTTTCATCTGTCTGTTAAGACTTATCTTGTCTGTAAATATGTGGTCAACTTTGAAGAACTTTCTATGACCTGCTGAGAAAAGTACATTTTTTGTGTTTGGATGAAATTATCTGTAAATATATCCATTTGATTTTGATATTATTTAATGATATGATACAATTTTTGTTTTATTTGTATAACCTATATATGGGCAAAATTGACATACTGGAGTCACCTATTCTCTCTATATAAAGGTAAATATAAGATTTTGTTTGTTTTTAATAATATTGAACACTATTTAATAGTGTTTCTTTTATAAATGTGAGGACCATTATAGTTGGTGCATAAATGTGTAGAATTTCAGTAACTTTGGATTTTTTTTCTTTGATGAGTAAGTTAATAGTGTCCTTCTCTATGTTATCTGATAAGCCTTGGTTTAAAGTCTATTTTATTATATATTAAAATTGCTACAATTGATTACTTACTGAGTCCTCTTGTTTGAAATATTTCTTCTATCCTTTTACCCTGAGGTCATGTTTATCTGTGATGATAAAGTGTGTTTCTTAGATGTAGCAGAAGAATGAATCCTGTTTTGTAATCTAGTATGTTAGTCTGTGTCCTTTTATTGGTAATTGAGACCATTAACATTGAGTTATCAATCAGTGGTGTATCTTGATACCTGTTATTTTTTCATTACAGTGTGGGTACTCCAATCCTTTCATTTTCTTGTCTAAGGTTATTTATTCCTTGTGGTTTCTTGTGATTAACCTTTTCAACCTAAAGTTTTTATTCTAGTAACTTCTATAAAGCTGAATTGTTAGATACTGCTTAAGCTGTGCTTTAAAATGGAATGTTTTGCTTTCCTTTTCCATGTATTGCAGTTGATAGTTTTGCTATGCATGATAGTATGATCTGGGATCTATGGTCCTTCATGGTTTGTCGACCATCTGTTTTAAGCCTTCTGGCTTTTAGGGTCTCTATTGAGAATTTAAATGTTATTCTCTTGGAGCTACCTCTATAAATTATTTGGTAATTTTCTGTTGCAATGTTTAATATTCTTTCTTTGTTCTGTATGTTTAGTATTGTTATTAATACTATGTGTCTTGGAGAAATTCTTTGTGGATTCTCTGTTTGTTGTTCTGAGTCTTTCTTTTACCTTGATAGGTATCTCCATCATTAGGCCAGTGAAATTTTCTTGTATGATTTTGTTGAAACCCTTTTCTATACCTTTGACCTGGGTTTTCTTCTACTTTGTTTTCAAAGCCTGAAAACTTTTTTTTTTTCCATGTAGTGTTCTCTGCTGATAAAGCTTACTTTTGAGGATTCTTTGTCTTCTGAAATTTGTTATTTGCAGTTTTATTTAACTTTGGGTTTTATTAAGTGTTTTTTTCCTACTTTCATGTCTTGAACTTTATTTCATCATTAGTTGGTTTGTATTTTCACAAACTTCGTCAAGGGATTTATTGATCCTCTTTTTTGTCCTTAAACATAATCATAATTACTATTTTGAAGTCCTTGTCTTATGCTTAAGATACACTATATTTTTCAGGACCTACTGTAATGGGGTTACTGGAGAAATTGTAATACAGGGCAAGAAGGAGTAGTAAAATTGTCTACTTGACTCTCAGCCTGGTGCATTCACTTGGGATTCCCCTTGGAAATTTCTTCTAGGTATGGGTAGCTGACACAAGAAATAGGAATGTACTGGGAAGTGATGATAAGGTCCATAGGAGCAAGGAATACCTAGGTCCAAACCAAGGTTCGGTTCACCAAAGTTCCTATAGAATGGAGGTAGAGTGAGTAAAGAGGCATCTGGAAGTAAGTGCAGTTGTCTTAGAGACTGATTTACACCAGACTGTCCTGGTATTCTTTCTCTTATGGTCTTTCTCCCCTCTTCCATGATGTTCCCTGATCTGTAAACACCTGGGTTGTGACATAGATGTATCCATTATGGCTGATACTCAACAAATTGTGTTTATATACTTGTAAACACATCTACATATACACTTGCACCTGCACCTACACCTACACATACATACATACATATTCTACATAAACATTGTATATATCATATGTATTATATGAGTTTGCATATACCTATACATATGCATGATATACATACACTTGATATATATAAGTAATATAAATATACATAATATGCATATTCATGTGTAGTCACATGCATGTGCACATACACCACACACATGGATGAGCATGCCCACCCACACATGCATATATATATATATATATATATATATATATATATATATACACTTTTAAAAAGCTGTCTCCCTGAGAGTAAAAGAAGTTGTAAGGATTAAAAAAAAGATACTTACAAGTAGCATGAGGGACAAGGGATGAAAGAAAGAGGAAAGTGACATAATTTTTTTAATTTTAATTGATTATTCGTGAGTTTTACATCATGCACTCCAAGATCACTCATCTCCCTTTCCCTTCTTATCCTCCCTCCACCCTTCCAACCTCCTCCCTAAAGAAAATTTTTTAAAAAATTAAAAAATAAAACACTTTTACAAATCTTATTATGAAAGCTATAATATTTCACAGTGTCTCCCAGAGTGTGTCCTTTTGTCCACAAATCATTACTTGCAAATATTCGTTGCAGTAAATAATTGGTCTGGTTCAAGACCTCTGGCTTCTGCTACACTATCAATACTGGGTCGTCACTGGTACTCCTTTAGGAGATCTTACTGTTTCTCTGTGTTATGGAGATCCTGCAGTTTTGAATCTGCAGGACTGACCTTTTCACAGTCTCCTGAAGTTCATAGATGAGAGAGATATCAGGGTGGTCCAACTTAAAGTCCTGTATCTGGGCCTGGGTAGTAGCTGAGTTGGTCACACTGCCAGCACTCCTGCACCCTTTTGCAGGGCAATCTCTTTAGTACTGTCCTGGATAGTTCATTCAAGGCTGCAGCTAGCAAGGGTCATGGCCAACACTTCTATTCTCATGCCCTCCAGCCTGCACACAGGGCCTGAGCCAGCCCTACTGTGTTGCCCAGGAAAGGTTCAGGGCCTGCTTTTCTGAGTGCTGCAGCTAGAGGGGGAGGGGGTTCAGCTCTGCACAATCTCAAGCAACAGCCCAGACCAGGGATGTCCCAGTGTCCCCATGGTCGTCAGTGCTAATATAAGCCAGGAACATTGACACTGACCCCTCCTGTTGCAAGGTCATGGACCCAGACATGGTCAGCAGCAGAATCATGTGCTATGACTCCACCACGGCCTCAGGTAGTAAGGCAGGCCACCCACAATAGGCCACTTCTCTCTACCCTCAGGTCTCCAGTTATGACACCTTACCTCTAGATCTACTCTCTTTCTGTATGTAATTGCAAAATATATCCAGGCTTCCTTGCAACATTTATAATAGTATATAATAATAAAATAAATATAACAAGATAAAACAAAAGCCTACATATCAGTATTGGACAAATCAAACAAAAGAAAAAGAGTCAAAGAGAAAGCACAAGGAACAGACACACTTCCTCACATATTCAGGAATGCTAAACAAACACTGAGTGGGAAGGCTGTAATATACATATGACTTGTAAATTAAAAACAGAAATGAATAATATGTATAAATGATATTAAACTTAAATTATAAAAAGTGGATAAAATTATTTAAAGTGAAGAGTGGCATGATAAACAGCCAGAGAAGAAGTACCTAACTCTCAAAAGACTTGAGGCCCCAGGGAGTTTAGAGGTCTGGTAGAGTGGAGAGTAGGTACACCCTGTCGAGAAAGTGGAGTGGGGAGGAGGCATGGGATGTGACATGGTCAGAGGGTGGACTGTGAATGGAATGGGATCTGGAGTATAAATAAATAAATAAATAAATAAATAAATAAATAAATAAATGTTGGGGAAGGATCCTTCTCTTTTTAATTAGTGGAATAATTTAAGTAATATTGAAACTAACTTCTCCTTAAAAGTCTGGTAAATTTTTTCACTTCATCTGGCTTAGAATTATTTTCTGAGTGTGGGGGAGTAGGTTGAAAGAGTTTTAATTATTGCTTCTATTTCTATTAGTTAATTTGCTTATCTGGTTTTGGTTTAATTTTGGTAAATTGTACGTGTTGATGAAATTACTTATTACCTCTAAGTAGTCTAATTTTGTGGAGTACAGATCCTTAAAGTATGGTCTTGTGAATCTCTATGTTTCCTTGTTGTTTGCTTTTATGTTCCCATTTCTTATTCCTAATTTTCTTAATTTGGATATTCTCACTCTAGCTTTTAGTGATTTGAATAACTGTTTGTCAGTCTTAGTGATTTTACTAGAGGAACCAACTCTTTGTTCCATTAATTCTTGTATTTTTTGTTTGCTTGCTGTTTTTTCTATTTTATTCATTTCAGCTTTTAATTTTATTATCTCTTGGCATCTCCTCCTTTGTGGCATGGTTTGTTCATTTTGTTCCAGAGTTTTCAGGTGCGCTGTAAATTTACTTGTATAAAATCTCTCCAATTATTTTTTTATATTGACATTGCTACGAACTTGCTTCTTAGAATATCTTTCATTTTGTCTGGTAGGTTGAAATATGTTGTGTATTCATCTTCAATCAATCCTAGAGAGTCTTTAATTTCTTCCTTGACCCATTTTTCACGCAATACTGAATTGTTATGTTTCTATGAATTTGTAAAATTTTTGTTGTTTCTTGTTTCGTTGATTTCCAGTTCTAATTAGTGCTATTCAGAGATGCAGGGAGCTATTTCAAATATATTGTATATGTTGAGATTTTTTTTGGTATGCAAATATGTCATCAGTTTTTGAGAAAGTTCTATGAGGGCCCAGAGAAAGGCATACTTATGTATTTATGTGTATTTGCGTGAAAAGTTTTGCAAATATCTGTTAGGTTCATTTGCTTTTGAATATTTCTTAGCTCCAGTATTTCTCTGTTTAATTTTTGTCTGTATGATGTATCAACTGGTAAAAGTGAGATATTGAAATCTTAGACTCTAAGGGAGTGCAAGGTAATATGTGACTTAAGCTATAGTAGTGTTTCTCCTATAAACTTGGTTGTCCTCATGGTTCATATATAGATGTTTAGAAATTCAGTATCCTCATGGAGGAGGTTTTTTTTTCTGATGAGTATGAAGTGTTCTTACCAATCTCTTTAATTAGTTCTGGTTATAGTCTATTTTGACAGATATTAAATTAGCTATACCATATTCCTCCTTGGGGCACTTGCTTAGAACAACTTTTCCAAATATTTTACCCTGAGTTGATGTCTAATTTTAATGTTAAGTTGTATTTATTGGATGATAGATGGATGGATCCTGTTTTCTAATCTAGTATGTTAGTCTGTGATTTTTATTGAGAAAATGAGAATATTGATATTGAGAGCTATCAGTGAGTGATGTTTCATAATTGCTCATATTTTATTTTTGTTGCTTTTGTGGTGGTGGTGGTGGTAGTGTAGGTCATGGTATGTGTATGCATGTGTTTCCCTTCTTTTGGTTTTACTGGTCTGTGACTGTTTATTTCTTTTGTTTTCATGCTTATAGTTATCCTCTTTAGGTTGAAACTTTCCTGCTAGTACCTTCTGTATGTCTTGATATATAAATAAATATAGTACATATTTGATTTTGTGATAGATTGTCCCGTTTTCTCTATCTACTGTAATTGAAATTTTTCTAGGTATAGGATTCTATGATGACATCTGTTGCATTGTGAAGTCTGTAGTATATCTGTCCAGGCTTTTCTGGCTTTTAGAGTCTCCACAGGGATGTTAGGTACCACTTTAAAGTTTTATGTTAGTTTTATATTTTATGTTAGTTAGTGTTTTCCTTTTGTAACTTTCAGTGTTCTACATTCTGCATATTTCATACTTTGACTTTTATGTACCAAGAGGAACTTCTTTTCTTGTCCAATCTTATTTGTGCTACATATTATTCTTGTACCTTGATAGGTACCTCCTTAGATTTTGGAAGGTTTTCTTTTTTCCTTAGATTTTTCTTGAAGATGAATACTTTACCTGAGTTTCTTCTCATTCCTCTATTCCTATTATTTCCAGTTTTTGTTTTTTTCAGTGTGTTCCACATTTTGTGGATGCTTTGTCCATAATTTTTTGTACTTAAATGTCTTTGACTGAGGTGTCAATTTCTTGTATCATGCTTTAAATATCATAGACTTTTCTCTTCAATCTCTTGTAGTTTGTTGGTAAGTCTTGTCACTGAGGTTCAGGTTTCCTTATTTTTCATTTCTATAATTCCCTCACTTTGCATTTTCTTCACTGATTCTATTTCTACTTTCAGGTATTCAACTATTTTGTTCATTTTCTTCCACTGTTTGTATTTGTTTTATGGATTTCTTTAAGGTATTATTCATTTCTTCTTTAAGGAACTCTGTTATACTTACAAAGGCTATTTGGGGATTTATGACTTGTGCTTCAGCCATGTTACAATATCAAGGGCCTCCTATGGTAGGGTTGCTGTTAACTAGTGGAGATGCATTGTCCTGGCTGTTAATGATCATGTTTTTAATCTACTGCCTAGGTATGTGGGATTTGGAAAATTGTAACTCTAGGTATTGATATCTGGTCTTGTCTTTATTGGGTGTATGCTTTATTCCTTGGTTTTAGTTTTCCTTTCTGGCTCTAATAGCATGTGGTAGCTATGTACTTCATTGTGTGAAATACTTTTGAGATCCTGATTGATGTGACCATTGGGCCTTCCATCAAAAATGTCTTCAAAGTATTTGGAGCTTACACTTAGGAATCTGGATTGGCTAGGTAGGAAAGGAGAAAGGTGTCCATAGGCAGGAGGAATAAAAGATACTTCACTAAAATCTATTTAGAGGTCTGGGAATAGGGACCAAAAGTGAGGAAGGGCCACAATAACTACAGAACATGGAATAAACTTGGAGATTCTATATTTTGAAGAGAAGGAAGAGTAAAGATCTGCAGTTAGCCTAACTGCTTCACCAATCTATTTGCTTCCCAGGAAGGCATTATTGGAAAACACCTATGGTTATTGAGGGCTGCAATATCAGGATGAATGAGATAAGGTGATTATAGGAAAAGATCTGTATGAACCTCTAGAGATGAAAGCAGAGAAAGAAGGAAGGCTTCAACTGGTGTTCTGCAACAGAGATGGAGATAAGACTGGTTGATTGGATTTTGAGGAGTGGAGAAAGATGAACGCCTTCAGTTAAGCTACCTGTTTCCTCGCCCTCCTTTTTTCTTGGTGTCCACATTCCTTAGTTCATTATAAACATTCTCAATATGTCTCATAAGACCCTTCTTGACTAAATGGTACTGTATAGTAACTGGATAAATTTACAAGCTCTCTCAGTATTTCTGGGACAAAATGAATCAGACATTGAACAAATGACCATCCAGTGATCTATTTATATAAAAAGAACTTGAGATCAATCCCATGGCCACATACCAAACCCTGTCACTATTACTGGTGCCATGTTGTACTTCCAGACAGTAACCTAGCATTATTACTGAAAGGCTCTACCAGCAGCTGACTCAGACAGATGCAGATACTTACAACCAACAATTAGGTTGTTGTCCTGGACCCTAATGGAAGAGTAAGAATTGAAGGAGCTGAAGGAGATGGCAACCCATACAAAGATCAGCAGTGTCAACTAACCCAGACGGAGCTCCCAGAGACTCACTCACCAACTAAAGAACTTACATGGTCTGGCTTATGGCTACATTCATGGATGTACCAGAGGACATCTGTGTCTGGCCTCAGTGGGAGAGAATGTGCCTAATTTTATATAGACTTAATGCCCCATGGAAGGAAATGGGAAGATGGGAAATAGGGATGTAGATGGGTGGTAGGGATGATGACAGCACCCTCTCAGAGACAAAGGATAGAGGCAATAATGTGAAGAATTCTTGGACAGGAGACCAGGAAGGTGGGCAATATTTGGAATTTGAATTATAAAAAACAACTATTGAACATAAATAAATAAAATGAAAATAAATGTATACAAAAATTTTCAAGTTGTATGCAAGGAATTGTAAAATCAGTTATTGAAATATCACATCTTATAACATAGCTTTGTAAAGTTGGACAATTGTTACAATCAGTAGTCAAGAGCATCTGCTAATCCTCCAGAAATTCTGAGTGTGGTTCTCAGCACACATGTAAGGGGGTACAAATCAACTGAATTCAGTTGTTGGAATCCAACTCCATATTTTGGCATTTGTGTATATTTTCACACACATGGCATGTATTCACACAGACACACAAGTATGTACACTAATAAAAAATATTTTTATAATTTAGATTTTATGTGACTAATAGCAAAAAAGTACTTTTATGTGTTCATCATTCACTGCCACCATGGAATGCAATTTAAAATAACTACCATCAAGAATTATCACACATGTTGATGTGGATTTGGGGAAGGCAGCACTCTTATTAACAACAGGTTGGAAAGCAACCTAGTATAGTCAATATGGAAATAAATGTGAACATTTCTCAAAATATTAAAAGCATAACTCCATTATGACTGACTCACAATATTTTTGGCCATATGCTAAAAGATCTCGATATCTTATGACTTAGATATTTGCACACGTATGCTTATTGTTTGCCTATTCATAAAAGTTAAGACGTGCAACTAGTATAGATATCCCTAAACACAGGTGAACAAAGAACAACAACAAAATAATATCACATACACACCACAGCGATTTATTCCATTGTAAAAAATAAAATAAAATCATGGAATTCAAAGGAAAATGGATAGCTATGGAAACTAAAATACAAAATGAGGTTACCCAAAATCAGACAAAAATAAAAGCTTGCTCTCATATTCAGATGCTATCTTATAAAAAATATGCAGGTATTCATACACACACACACACACACACACACACATACACATGCACACACACACTCACCCATATAATTCATAGCCTTATAAAAGGTATATGTTTTAAATATTAATAATAAGGCCCTGGACCTTTCATTTTCAGGACTTTTTTCAGATTTAATTATAATATTTTTATTAGTTCTTTCATAATTTTATTCACTTTATTTAACCTCTATCAAACCTCTCTACAAATACCTTTCTGTTAAACACTCATCTCCAACATTCCCTAAATAAAACCACACACACACACACACAAACACGCATACACACACACACACACACACACACACAAATCATCCATTCATTTTTTTTCAATTGCTAACTAACTTTAACTGACTTTTTATGTATTATATTGATGCAGATTCTCTTACTAGGAGACATTTGTAATTCAGTTAAAACTCTACTCTATCTCTGTACCTGGACAAATTTGACTTGAGATAATTTCTTAGTCTAGTCTTTATTTATTGTCCCTGGAGATTGCAGCATTCTTACTTTTTCAACTCACTATGCAGACATCTATGTTCATTTTCATTATTGACTACTTGATCAAATGAAGTGGTGTAAATAGTCTTTCAAGTGGTTTCACCACTTCAAATGGTTTCACGTACCCAGGTCAGGATACCTTTGGTTCTGAGTAGTTTCACAAAGAGAGGGTGACTGTCAATCAAACCAGGAGAGCTACTGTCAGGCCTGTAATTCTGTTGATAAGGTAAAGAGAGTGCAGATGCAAGAGAGTTTCCCATATTCCCTTACCCCAAATAGTTTTATAAACTGAAGACTTATAATAAGCCATCAGTCTGAGAAAAACTCTAAGTCAGATGGAGATACCCCAAGAAGCACCTGGGACAACTCAACCTCACATTTCTGCTTCATTATGTGGTTTATACTCTGATCTGTATACATGTGGGAGGCAAGCTGTTTACTTGTTGAGAGAAGCAAGTTGAAGCATCTTTAAATTGGAGACTGCTGATGGCAAAAGTGAAATTTGTCTGTCTCTGATCCACTGCCATAAAACTAGAGAGCGGAGGCGGAGACAAGAGATGGTCAGGGAAGCATAACTGATGTGGAAAGTTGGAGCCTGTTTTTCTTTGTTTAATTTTGCTTTATTTTATTTTGTTTTGTTTTTTTGGTTCCCATGTCACATTATGCCAATGCCCTGTTAGGCCCTGTGTAGTCACTCTTTCAGCTGAGTTACAATAGGAGTGTGTCAAACATTATCACCCATTGAGGCTAAAAGAATTCATTAAAAAATTAGTACAGAAAGAGGAAAATATATTATTTTTTTAATTTTCAGATGAAAATACCAAAAATTCCTCATGACTCAGCATTTCCATATATTGAATGAAAAGTGGGTATTTATGTACCATCATCTACTTTTTTGCTTTCTCCAATAACCTTTTCTGAAATCCAGATGAGTACTCCAATGATCAGTGATAAGGAAAGCATCTTCCTATTTTATTTCCCTTTCTGCATGCTGAGCATGCTGGAGCACAGTGAAGGATATTCTAAGAGGCAGGAACACCACGTTAAAGAAATACCTATAATAACAACACTGGCTTAATATTGTTTTAAGTCCTGAGACTGTCAGAACAGGTCACATTTTCTATATTATGACTCCTTCTCCTGGCCACTTGATGCAGTATTTGTAGTTTACAGACCTCTGTCCATGTTTCCTCACATACAGGATTGAGCAGTGAGTACAATAAAATTCAGGTTTTTGCATAGTTAGAGTCATCAAGAAAGAAGAACAACTCAGATCCTTTGTCTTGGTTGATAGTTGTGCTGTTTACATCAGTATATCTCACTCCATAGCCTGAATTGATTAGTATTTGATCATCTGAATATTTTAAAAACTCTCACACTGTATAATATTTTAGTGCTAATTGGGAAGTCACAATAAGACATTTTTCCTCCAGAGATTTTGAATATAAACTTCGAGAAGGCCATGGGTCTTAACAGTGACACATAGAAGTCTGAATATCAAAAAAGAGGTATTACATCTATCATTTCCTACAGACCAGTGTGATTTCCAACGGTAGGCACTCCATATGCAATGCAGCAGAGCAATTAATTGGTTACAATATCAAAAAGAATAGTATTCTGAGAGATTTAAATTGAGAGAGTTTATTTCAATAGGTTTATATCCTAAAGTCAGAGGCATTTCAATAGGGTCATATAACCAAAAGAGAATATGTTTAATAGTGACTACATATGGTTCTGGGAAAAGTCCTTATGAAAAACTTACAATATCAAGTATTAATACTATAGTTCAACACTTTGTAGTCATCATAAAGTACAAACTGCCCTTTGCTCCCAGACCATGAGGTGTTGCTTGACATACGAAATTTTATTTAGTTGTGTTTGGATAGCCAAAACTTGGGATGCTAGACTTGTCAAGCTTTATAGTTTAGTTGTACTCAGCAGTGGTCATACTTAAGATGGAAGTGTATTAGTATTAGACTCACAAGCCTTTAGTTTGCTTCTTATTTTTCATGGACAGATGTATATGTAAGTGCAAAAAGAAAGTGAGTCATCACATCCACATCTTTATATCCTGTCATAAATGATTAATACAAATTCTGAGTACCAAGAATCAGAGTTGTCCATGAAATTCATGTTCGGAAATGGAGCTATGTGTGTTGTCTAGACCTATATTGTGTTCTGGTACCTGAAAAAGCCTACAATACTATTCCATAGCAACCTTTGTGGTAGTCTATGAAGAAAAGTTTCAAGTTAGTGAATGTTTAAAACAATAATTATCAGTTTCATGAGAATGAAGATGGGCCTATAATGTTCCTTGAACCATCTATATTGGAGATACATAGCAAGTCCAGATAACCAGATTCAATTAAAGGAAATCACACAATGAATATATGTCAAAAGTGCACCCGGCTACAAATGAATAAAGAAACTTCTTTAAGGCGGTCTCTAATGGAAAGGCTCTTGCCAATACAGGGACATAGAGAATGAAATGTTTCTGGGGAAGACCTATGTGTTGGTGATGAGTAAGTGTCTATTTCACAGAGATCAAAGAATAATCACATGATTTATTTCCTGGCATATTTCTGTTATTGACAAATATACATGACATTTCATTATTAAGGAAAAAAACTATGCAATTTCAAAAAAGACAAATCCAGGAGTAATTTTTAAAAAATAAAAAGTATGTTAACTTTTATAATGGCAGCTTAGGAGTAAACTACTCTAAGGCTCATTCACAGAGACATATTTAGCAATTTCTAATTTTTATGTGTATGAATGTTTTGTCTGCATACACATACCTATGTGAATCACATGAGATCAGCAGTAGTCATTAGATCCTCTGGAACTGGAATAAACTATAATTGTGACCTTCCATGGAAGTAATGAATTCCTTACACATGTCTTAGGCTAGAACTCTGCTTTTAACTTCTGAGTATCTCTACCACCTGTGTCCCATTTGAGTATGTCTTTTATATTATATAATCTTTGTTGTATAGAATTCCTCCACATGAACTGAATAATCCCATTGTGCTTTAAAGAAGAAAAATACACAAATGCATCTTTAAAACCTGAAATGGGTATTTCTAAATAGAAAAGAAATATTATTTTGTCTGTCTGTGAAAAGAATGTTGAGAGCAATAAAATAAGTTAGTTGATAGGATGGAATAAAACTATTGGATCTGAGGGATTGATTCACAGCAATGATTTTAGTGATGGCATCCTTTTAATCCTGTTTTTGTATTAAATACATGTGATGCTCTTATGTTAGATATATATTAATAAAGCAGATTTGTTTTTACTCTAGGAAAATATTTTAATATAAAAAAAGCAAATATGGCAAAAAAAACCAATAATACAATAAACAAAAAAACGAACAAATCTAAATCCACACAGCTGACTCATAACTGTCAATAGCAGACAGATGACACTATTATACAGTTCTCCAAACACTGATCCAGTCTTTCTTACCTACTGCAATCAAGGAAAGATTCCTAGGGATCCTGCATGTAAACAGGACATCCATTTTATGCTGAATAAGAATTCTGTGAGAATCATCTGTTTCTATAATTTTTTAAAGAATAATTTCAATGCTCTTTTAAAAGTATCTGTTACATAGCTGCTATTCAAGAACAAATCATTTTTACTGCCTTATGAACTTCTTCAATGAATATCTACTTTGATTATTTTGGGTATGCAGAAGACACAAAAACAATTGTATCTTATTTATTAATACCTTGTTGCATGACATAATTAATATTTTGGACAATATTCCTTTTGCCAATAAGACTAAAATATGTTCTGAAACTACCATATGAAATATTCTGCATATATTTGTTAGTACTTTTTGAATAAGCAATCACATATTCTGATATTGGTTCTTGGTGATCAGTTGATGAAAGCGAAGACCTCTCTTTTATTATATGGAACCATTGTCTCACTGTAGAACCTGAAATATTCTATTTATATCCTATTCTGCTGTTCATAAAAAAGGTGCAAATGTGCACATACATCACTGATGAGTGCCTTTTATACAGACTTTCTAAACTGACTACTTTTTTGTAATATGCTATTCAAAATATACAGGTTCTGGGTTTATTGTTTGTTTGTTTGTTTTTTAAGTCTACAGAAAAATCCAAGTGCTGCAGTTGAAAATCTGTTTTTATGTAATGTCAATTTTATTTCTGTTATGCAGATGACCTGCTGTTGGTTATGATTGTCATTATTCATAGAAAATCATGACTTATGCTTTTCTCTTTTTCCATATTTTTCATCTCTGTCCATTACTTAATGTAACCCATTTATTTTAATTTACATTTTGTCACATGGCTGGTTACCTGTGCTCAGGTACCAGGTGTCCTTCTCCTCACTCCTTCTCTGTACTGATCCTTTTTGCACCCTTCTCACAGAATTCTTTCGCCTCCTGGTTGTCCAACCTCCCACATGGCTCTAAGCCATTGGTCACATGCTTTGTAACTGACAGGTGATACATCCATACAATACTCAAGATACTCTTTCTACAAAGAATGGAGCCTGTGTTATCACAACATCACCATTGTTTCCTGAAATTACAGTAGTTCAAAGTTATGAGAAACCCTCCAAAGAAATCTTGGTGAATTACTTCTTTTTTTTTCATTTCAAGTCAGATCCTGGTATGTTTTGTGGTTGTAAAAAAAAAAAAATACATCAAATGCTCTTTCAGCAAACAATTCAGTGAAAGCTCCTAAAGGCTATATACATCAACACTTCCCATATACACTAGAATTTTCAACTTAGCACAGTTCTTGTCTCATCTGGAATTTCTTATTATCATGTAACTCGACCTCAGTGTCCATCTTGGGGAATAGAACCTGCATCACCACACATGGACAGAATACATTGGCAGTCAGAACTCACCTTCCATCCCTGTTCTCCTTCTGCATCTCATTCTCTACTTACCCAGAATCCAACGCATTAACAGAAATAGGAACTGGACAAGACTCATCATTTTGAGATTAACGAGAGTGATCATAGAAAACAAGACTTAGAGTTGAGCTTTTATCTCAATACTGCAGGGCAAGGACATCCCTAGGGAGACATAAGATCTGGTTAGGAGTATACACAGGCAACAGTTTTACAGACTTCTTGTATTTGAAAAAAATAAAACAAACAAGCCTTGAAATCAGGAGTGAATGTACTAAAACAAAATGTGTTGACTAATGGGAGACAAACAGGAT
>NW_021604992.1:309808-331302 GCF_004785775.1 Grammomys surdaster
AGGGAGGAGAGAGGAGAGAGGGAGAGAGAGAGGTAACCAAAATATCTGGATTATATAGAGAAGAGCCTCTGAGGGCAGGGCAGAGTAGCCCCTGAGCTAGGAAGTTCAGGGTTGAGAATAGAGTATTATACCAGGTAGGGACTAAGGGATGGTAGGAGGATCTGTTTTGGAATGTAAAATATGCACTTCTTTCTCTTATCCTGGGGCCTGAAATCAAACACCTGGCTTTGAAAACATTGATAAGCATTGTTATTCATGTCCCTAGAAGATGTCCCTGAAACTCTGGCAGCATTGACCACAGAAATCTAGCATCTTCCCAACATTCTTCTTGTGTACCTGAGATTCAAAGCAGCAGGATCTCTAAGAGCTGATTTTTTTTTCTCAGTCTGTTTGTACTTTGTATATAGGAAGTTAACTGATTTTGTTCATTATTTTCTATTATTCCCCATTGCTGAAAGTATATATCATCACCAGAAATTTCCTGGTAGATTTCTTTGATCTTTAATATATAATATCATATTATCTACCAATAAAGATACATTGACTTCTCCCTTTCCTGTTGTTCCCAGTTGATCTTCCTGATTTGTCTCATTGCTACTGCTAAGACTTCAAGTACACACACACAGAGACACACACACGTGTGTGTGTGTGTGTCTGTGTGTGTGTGTGTGTGTCAAAGGCCTTACTTGCATCTAATAAGATAATCATGGATTTTGTCTCTTAAATGTGGTAGATTTTACTTTTTGATTTACTTTTGATACACATTTACATTATTAAGGCTACATTATCATAATAGTTACTCTTTTTTATATGGTTCGATTTAATTTACAAGTGTTTTATTGAGAATTTTTGCATCTATGTTCATAAAGAAAATTACTTTGTAATATTTTTTCTTTGTTGGGTCTTTGTGTGATTTAGATTCCAAGAGATTTTTGACATTATAAAAAGAAGTAGGTAATGTTCCCCTGTTTCTACACTTTAGAATGATTCGAGCAATGTTGTCATTAACTTTACTTTGAATATCTGGTAGAATTCTGTTGAGAATTCATCTGGCCTGGACTTTATTTATTCGTTTTTCTGTCTGTCTGTCTGTCTGTCTGTCTGTCTGTCTGTCTGTCTGTCTATGTACCTACCTGTCTATCTACCTATCGACCTAACCATCTAACCTTTAGTAAATTGTGAGACTTGATTATCTTTAGACACTACAATATATTATGCATCTTTGTAAATTGTCTATCTGACCTTCAAACTTTAGTAGGCCATATATATCAAGAAATTTATCCATTTCATATAGGCCTCCCAGTTTTACAAATGTGTTATTTTGATTCTCTGGATTCACTTGGTGCCTGTTGTGATGTCCCATTTCCACCTCCAACTATATTAATATAGATCTTTTATGTCCTGTAAAAGTAAGGGAATTTTCTATGCCCACACTTTCCCTGAAATAATGACACAGAGACCTGGTATATTTATTAAAACTTCAAGGCCTAAGCTGGAAAGATTCTGATTTATTCTACCCCAACTAACCTGGCCTGTTCTACATCATAGCCTACTTTCCAGCTACAAATCCCATCACCTGTCATTTTGGTCTTGCTTTTTTTCTCCTTCTTCATTTCTGTACACATGGCAACTCCCTTATAGCAGCCTCTCTTCTCTCCCCTTTCCACCCAGAATCCTCTTACTTGGATTTGAAGTACTGCTTCCTCCTCTTCTGACTAGGTACTGACTGATCACCTTTTTATTTACCATTCAGAAGTGATGGAAAATAACTTTTATACAAGATTTTAACAAGAGAAAATATACAGTGTCAACATTTGGACTACAAACAGAACTCTACAAGTAATCTGTTTCTGTATACCCAGTGAACAAACTTGTCTCCTAATGCTTTCTATCTTTTGTTTTATTTGGCTAAGAATTACACAATCTTACTGATTTTTTTCAAAAAGCAATACTTATTTAAGTTTTAGTTTGCATTTTTGTTGTTTGTTTGTATTTTATAGATTTCCACCCTGATTTTCATTATTTCTTACATTATCCTATTGGAGTTAGTACTCATTTTTTGCCTAGAGTTTTGAGGTATGTCAGTAAGTTGCTAATATGAAATTTCTCCAATTTATTTATGAAGTCACTTAGTTATATGGACTTGCATTTTAAAATCATGTTCATTGTGCCATATGATTTGGGTATGTTATATTTTTATTTTCATTTAATTCTTAAAAAGCCCAGGGCCAGGAAGTTTTAGTGCACAATTCTACCAGACTTTCAAATAAGAGTTAATTCCAATATTCCTCAAATTATTCCACAAAGTAGAAACAAAAGGAATACTATTAAACTAATTCTGTGAGACTAGATTTGCACTGAAACCAAAACCACACAAAGACTCAACAAAGAAAGAGAACTTCAGACTAATTTTTCTTATAAACATCAATGAAAAAATGATCAATAAAATACCCACAAACCAAATCAAGGAACACTTCAAAGACATAATCCACTAAGTTCAAGTATGCTTCATCCCAAGGATTCAGGGATCTTTCAATGTATGAAAATTCATCAATGTAATTCACCATATAAACAAATTGAAAGAAAAAAAATCACATGATTGTCTCATTAGATGCTGAAAATTCTTTGATCAAATCCAACAGCAATTCATTTTAAAAGTATTAGATAAATCAGGGATACAGGACACAAACTTAAACATAATCAAAGCAATATATAGTGAGCCAATAACCAAAATCAAACTAAATGGAGAGAAATGGAAAGCATTTGCACTAAAATCAGGGACAAGACAAAATTGCCTACTCTTTCCATTTCTATTCAATATAGCACTTGAAATCGTAGCCCGAACAATAAGAGAACTAAAGGAGATAAAGGAGATACAAATTGGAAAAGAAGAAGTCAAAGTATCGATATTTGCAGATGATATGATAGCTTACTTCCCCATTTATGTCTTCACCAATTTTTCATTCAGCATTGACTTTAGACTTCATTGGTTTGTAAACTTTCTGTTGTTTTCATTGTTTGTGTTATTAAGCTTTAATCCATAGTTGATAGAAAATTTGAAAGGTATTGTTTCAATTTTTGTATATCTGTTAAGACTTGTCTTCTATACAAATATGTGGTCATTCCTCCATCACCCTCCATGACCGCTGAGAAAAGTATATTCTTTTGTGTTTAGGAGAAAATTATCTGTAAATAGAGCCATTTGATTTGTCCTTATTTAATGAAATAGTCTCAGGCATTTCAATGTTTTCTCTGTGTAGTGGTTTGAATAGGTTTGGACCCTATAGACTGATGTGTTTGAATGATTAATTCACAGGGAGTGACAAAATTGGGAGGTCTATCCTTCTCAGAATAGTTGTGGCCTTATTGGAGGAAATGTGTCACTGTGGGCTTGAGCTTTGAAGTCCTATGTTCAAGATCCACCCAGTGCAGAAGAGATCATCCTCCTACTTGCTTGTAAAAGACAGTTCTTTGCCGCTACATTTGGATAAAGATGTAGATCTCTCAGAGAGTTCTAGAGCGCCATGTCTGCCTGAATTGTTCCATGGACTGAACCTCTGAATCTGTAAGCCAGAGACAATTAAATGTTGTTCTTTATAAGAGTTGTCTGGATAATGATGTCTTTTCACAGTGAGAAAACCCGAGCTAAGACAGTGTGTATAACCTTTCCAAGGACAAGGATCGGGTATTGGATCACCCATTATCACTGTATGAAGATAAACACGTGATTATAGCTGTAGCAGTATTATTTTCTTAAATTTGGGTGCACTTGTGTTTGGTGCTTACATGTTTAGAATTTCAGTTTCCTCTTGGTAGTTTTTCTCTTTGATGAGTAAGAGGATAGTGAATTTTGGTTTGACATTTATTTTATCAAGTATTAAAATATCTACATCTGATTACATATTGGGTTCATTGGCTTGAAACATTGTTTCCATCCTTTTACTCTGAGGTGATGTATGTCTACCCTTGATGTAAAAGCATGTTTCTAAGATGCAGCAGAAGGATGAATCTTGTTATTTAATCCAGTCTCTTAGTCTGTGTCCTTTGTTTGGGAACTAAGACTATTAACAATGAGAATTATAAATGAAGAGTTTTTCTCCATTTTTGGTTTTTTTATTATTACAAAGTGAATCAATCCCCCCTATTTTTATCTGATGGCCTGAAGTTATTTATTCCTTGTGTTTTCTTGGTGGGCATACCCTCTCCAGAATGAAGTTTTATTTTAGCAACTTTGATATAGCTGGATTGGCAGATAGATGCTGTTTCAATTTGGTTTTAAATGGAATGTTTTTATCTCTCCAGATATTATGGTTGTTAGTTTTGCTGTGTATAATAGTCTGAGGTAGGATATGTGGTTTCTTATGATTTGTAGAGCATCTGTTCCAAGCCATCTAGCTTTTAGAGTCTCAATTGAGAAGTTGGTTATAGAAATAATATATTGTGTACTGATTGGATGTATCACCATCATCTTCAACCTTGTTTCCAATACCTTGAATACTTTCCACTATATCTTGTACTCGGCTGATGTGGCTTACTTCTGAGGGCTTTTATCACTTCCTAAATTTTTCCTTTTCAGTCTTATATCAGTTTGGGTTTTCTTTAGTGATTCTATTTCTATTTTCATGTCTTTTCTTCATTATTTGATTCCACCATTGGTTAGGGATTATACAAATTTCACTAAGGACTTGATTCACAGTCTCTTTTTGATCCTTAAACTTACTCATAATTACAATCCCCCCCCATCTTGTGCTTCAGCTATATTATATTTCTTAGGGCCTACTGTAGTTGATTAGTGGAAGGATGATAATGGAGTACAAGAAACCTAGGAAAATAGCCTACTTCGGTCCCAGCCTGGCCTTAGGAGAAATGTCTTTCAGTGGGGAGATGGCACTTGTAGAGCCCACCTCCAGCAGAAAGACAGGACATCAAATGAGGGATGAGGTTTTCATTCCACAGTCAAAAACTTTGACGCATAATTGTTTCTATCTGAAAGAACTGCAGGGACAAAAATACAGAAGAGCCTGAGGAAAAGGAGGTCCAGTGACAGGCCCAAATTGGGATCCAGCTGAAGGAGAGGCCCAAGGCCTGACACTATTACTGAGACTATGGATTGCTCACAAAAAAGGGGTCTATCATGAGTGTCCCCCAAAAGACTCAACAAGCAGCTGAGAAAAACGCAGATATTTATACCTAACCAATGGACAGAAGATAGTGACACCTGTGGTTTAAACAGTAAAAAGCTGGAAGATCCTGAGGAGAAAGGAGACCCTGTAGGAGGACCAGAATTTCCAATTAACCTGGACTCCCGAGATCTCTCAGACACTGGTCCAACAATCAGCCAGCATACATGAGCTGATATGAGGCCCCCAATATATGTACAGCAGAGGACTCCCGGGTCATAGAAGAGGCACTTAACCCTAAAAAGAATGAAGGCCCCAGGGTATGGGAGGTTTGGTGGGGTGGATCGTTTAGTGGTGAGGACATACTCGTGGAGATAGAGGGGAGAAGGTATGGGATGTGTAACAGTTGGGGGAGGGGGGTTGAGGACCAGGAGGGGGATAAAATCTGGAGAATAAAAAAAAAGATTAAGTAAAATTAAAAAGAAAATTAAAAAGAAAATTAAAAAGAAAACTGAGGACATCATGAATAAGGCAGGTGAAAGGATAAACCTAGAAATTACCATCCTGAGTGAGGTAACCCAGAACCAAAAAGACATGCATAGTATGTACTCATTGATATGTGATAAGTGGATATTATCAAACAAACAAACAAAAACAGAATAGCCTACAGGCTGTATTAAGTTTAAAAAGAGAGAAAGCCAAAGTGAGGATGTCTCAATCCCACTTAGAAGGGAGATCAAAATACTCACCGGAGGCAGAGGGAGAAAGGAAGCAGAAGTGAAATGGGTAGCATCAGGTGTGGTGGGGGGGGACAGGAGAGAAGCTCAGGGGGCCAGGAGAATGAATAAAAATATGCAGAATATGTAGCTGCCAGTGGGGAGTGATATGGAACCTCTGGAAACTCCCAGAGACCAGAGATGTGAGAGGTGTCAACAATCCATTGTGGTTTACCTTAGCCAAAATGCCCAATAGTGGAGAGATGGAACGTGAACAGTTTATCTCAAGTAGATAAAAAGGACTTCTAGTGGATGGATGTAGACACCAACTCACCTTTAAAATTTTTGACCCAGAATTGTTCCTAAAAGAAATGTGTGGACAAATTTGGAACAGAGATAGAAGAAATAGCCAACCAGTGTAGGCCCTATTTGGGATCCATCCCATGACTTGTTACTGAATCATGACACTGTTACTGCTGTTATGTTGTATTTGCAGATAGGAGCCTAGCTTGGCTGTTCTATAGAGAATCTACCAATCACTGACTGAGACAGATACAGATACTCACAGGAAAGCTTTAGAATGAGGTTTTAGGATCAATATGGAAGAAGTACAGGAAAGATTGAAGGAATTGAAATCTGTACAATGATACATACTTTATTAAATTAATACATTAAATGAGATAACATTTTAATAAAAAGAAATAATGGACTGTCCACAGGGCATTTGTAAAATGATTTTGATGATACTGGAGATAGTTCTTATAATTGACCAGATTTTATGAATTAAAATATTGTGGAAAATGACAGAATTATTTAATGCCAAGGCAAAGAATTAACAAGGTCAAGGAAATGCCATGGCTCTTTCTATTAAAGTCTCAAAATGTCTCTCAAAATTTGAGTGAATCTGAAAATGCTATCAATAGATAGAGAAACACAAAAGAATGACTGTATACAAAAACTGAAAACTTTGAATTCTGTTATGATCTGTAACATTGTAGGAGGAAACTCATCAGACTGGTGACAGTAATAGTTTACACAGTCTTCATACTGCACACAATTGATGGTGAATGTGAAATCTGTTCCTTATACACTGCTAGTGAACCATGATGGGACCCCATCCTTGATAGATACATCCCAGTACAGAAGCTTAGGAGTTTTCCCTGGTTTCTGAGGTACCAAAATATATCACTAATATGTTAACTGGTCAAACAATGGATGAGAACATTTTCATCCAATAATGCAGATAGAGATGATGGGAATTGAGTCAGTGCAATTGCTCCTTGGGCACTTGAGGTTGGAAACACAACAAATATGTTCTATAAATCATGCTACTGGTAAAAACTACCTGTAGATTCAAACAGCATTCAAAAGAAATTCAAAACAGATTCAAAAGAAATAATGGCCTGTTCACAGCAAGTAGCTGTGAGCTCTATAATGCCATGCTGCTGTTCTTCTTTACCTGTGAGTGAAAGCAAAAGGAGCCCCAGAATTAGCCTGGGGAGATGAGAAGGAACTGTAACTCCTTAGTTTGTCCCAAGTGACAGTGATTTCAGCACTGATTTTGAACAACTTATTACAAAGACTTCAGATAAGCTGGTAGTACTCTGACATATGCAAGTCATCAAGAATTTGTTTGACTGAAAAAAAAACTACCAAACTTGTTTTCCTCAGTTATTTAGAAGTGGCTTGAACTCCAGGTGTCTTATGTAAAATCAGGAATCTGCCACGTTTACTACAACTGAAGTATTGGGCCAAATAATCAATATCAATAATATCTAGTGAAAAATTGGTATTGTAATATGATTAATTCCAGTAGTAATGCATACTTCCTATGCTAGTTTCATTTAGAACAGAGAATATTTATCATATATAATACTAGAAGCTCAAAAAGCTCAGAGACTGTTTTTGCTAGTGTCTTTTGTTTGCTCTATTTCCATGACATACTTAGGGAGAATCAGAAGCACTGTATGAAACAAAGCACTAAAAAGGATACACGTGATTTATAATACTGAGAAGTCTCTGCAGTCCCTAACTGGCGTTTTGCAGCTAAACATTCTGCCTTACACAGTTTAGGATTTCTTTCATAGTGGGCAGGCAAAGTTAGGGTTTTTCTATTCCACATTAAGAAACAGTATCTTCCCATCTCTCCTTAAAATTACATGAAACTCTCTCTAGTATTTTAGATGATACTGTTCTTCATTGATGTGTAAAGCAATCCCTCTTGATAACATGTGTCCATTCATGCCTTTGAATTTGTTATATCCTCTTAACCTGCATAGATTTATCAAAATTGTATTATTTATTCATCCTAGAATACATACTTACCAATGTATCTGATTAGTACAGTGGAACATAATGAGTGTGATAAAGATACATTCAAGAGTAAGGGTGGAAACTCTGCACAGAGAGTTATAGATACAATAAAGTTCAGAATGAGTCCTTCCAAGTCCTTCCAACTTAAGGGTGTTCTTTCTGTGAGCTGAGAGAGTAAAAAAAAAAGAAATAAATGGAAAGGGCATACATTTAACATAGACAATTTTTCTCTATGTATAAGTTACTGTAAAACTGTGTGAGGCATGACCCAGAAGAAGAATGAGAGAGAGCCTTCGTATGTGTAGATATGAGGAAGTATAGGATAAAATGGGATTGATTCTAATAAATGAATAACTAAAAATAAGAGCCTTGATATCAATTTTAAGAAATACAGTTGAAAGAAAAATGTATAAATAATGTAGAAGTTTTTGAAATAGCTTTAGAAGTTTTTAACATTTAAACTCACACCTATTTCATTAGAAATAAAAATGTGTGCCTCTGTGTAGATTTGTAGAATCACATAGCTGAATAATGTCTATTAATTAGCATATATAATGACCTGTCTAGTCATCCAAAAATTCTAAATTCCACAAATTGAAGAGAAATCACTCATCTTTGTGGGAATTCCAATTTCTGAATATAGAATTTTCAACTAAAAATTCTTGGTAAAGCCTGAAGAATTATTGAATAAAACAATAATTAGGATAGCATTTATTGAACATAGGCATATTTGAATTAGATTAATATTTTAAACAGTAATGGATATGTAATAACGTATCAAGAACTTTTACTTTAAATCCTTGTTTAAATCCAAGGGCTTTTAATCCTTGTTCATATAAAGAAAGAAAGTAATTCTATGACAAAATTCTTTGCAGATACTCTTAATCCATCACTAAAGTGAATATTTCAAAGGGGTTGGAACACCTAAAATCATGTGCTTTATATGCCATTCCTCTTACTTTGGACAATTCTTTGACTAAAAATTAATTTCAACTAATGTCTAATAGACAATGTATTCACGCAATGGCTGTGTGGTAGAACTCTATTTTTCAGCCATTATATTCTTTATGGTGTCTCCCATTTTATACAGCTTTGTGACCAAAGTGAGAGGCATAACATGAGTAAATGGCGTGTAATCTTCAAAAACAACAGTATCTGGAATCACGTAAATAATGCAGAGTATTACAGATAAAGACTGAGTTACTTTTTTGTCTCATATGTCTTTGTTTAGGTATATTTCTCTTTCTCCTGCTTATTATTTGGTTCATTCTAGGGCTTTTATGCTTTGTGTATGTGTGACTCTGAGTGTGTTTGTTTTACATTTTTCATTCTTTTATTTGTATGTTTGCTACTGAAAGAGAAAGCGAGAGCAAAATGGACATAGTGTTGAGTGAGTGATGAGGTGAGAGAGACCTGGAAAGACATTTTCAAGGAAAAATCATGATCAGAAAGTATTGTATGAAAATTAGTTTTTCAATTAAAACCTAAAAGAAGATACTATTAATATTTTATCATGTAACAGTTTAATAATTAGCTTAACTACAGTGTCAGTAAACACTGTCAAATCTATTGTTTCATCTAAGTAACTGACAATGATAGTTTTAGACATTTCGTCTTATTGGTCTTTCACCTGTATATAATGGTTTCCATTCTTGTGGTTTGGGGGTCTTGTGTGTGTGCATGTTTGATTTCTTGTATCTTTGCTGTTGTTGTTTTCTCATTTGTCTCTTTGTTTTATAAAGAGACAGAAAAATAATATTCAGGATTAAGCAGTTGTAGAAGTAAGAAGGATCTTGGAGGAGTTAGACAAAGAGAAACAGAATCACGATATATTCAAAAACCAATTTTAAAACAGCATGACTCCTGTCAGGGATAGAAAGTCCAGTCTTTAAGGCAGTCACTTGGAACCAATCAGTTTACTCAGAGAGAAAAAGAATGTTTGGTCTTATTTGTATCTTACTTATAAAAAATCATAAGTAAGTATATTCATCTCATTTTGGTCACTGATGAGGGGAAGTTATATAGTCACTTTCACTTTACATGTAAGTTATAATACCATGTTAGAATAATCTCCTATACTTAGAGGACAGCCTTCTTTTCCTTCAAAGAGAACTTACAAATTTAGCGTTTTAGATATTAAATAAAATAGATGATCCAAAACCTCAAAATATCAAAAATTCAAATGTACTCTTGAAATCCAAGGCATGGTTCTCTGTCTATTCTTCATTGTTTTGGAGAATTCACATTGGAATTTTAATTTCAAATAACTTCACACATGTGTCTGTGTTAGGTTCTCTGCAAGTGCACTACGAGGTTTTATGGTATGTTGTTTGGAAGATGAAGCAAAAGTTGCAGAGACCATAGAATATTGGACACTCAATTGGCATCCATTAAGTATAGTCAAGCCAAGAGAGAAGCTGTGTGTTAGGAAGATGGCAGCCCTGGTGGGGCAGATATACTTATGTCATTTGGATCCCTAAAGGTACCACAATGAGTTCCAATTGACAGATATGAAGAGGATATACTTGACATTTGCCATGATTGTTTTGATCTTGTTTGGTCTGGTCTTCATTCCTATAGCCCTGTTCCCTTCTTCCATTTTATATTGTGACTATCATTTACTATCTATAGTTATATATTAGAAATATATAAATTGGTTTTCATGTTACAGGGATTCAAATATAAGAGAATCCCTTATGCCTTAGCCTGAAATTAAATTTTCAACAGTGTTGGGACTACTAAAGAATAAAAGAATGAATGGAGATATGGCTATGGAGTTAACTAAGGAGTTAAGAACAATTCCTGCTCTGCCAAAAATACCTAAGTTTACTTCTTACTACTACAAGACTTTTGGTAGTTCCTTTGAGTCTAGTTCCAAGGGATCTGTTGACCTCTTCTGTGATTACCTGCAAGTTTGTAGCACATACATATACATACATGTACACACACACACACACACACATGATAACATGAACACACACATACTTACACAGGAGAGAATAAAGTCTATGGGAATTGTGGAAGATGAATAGAATGAATTTTGCTTTATGAAATATTTATTATCCCATGGAAATATGTAGAAGAATATAATAGTTTATGAATGATATTTTGAGGGTGCACATTGACAAGGAGTAGATTTGTGACAAATATTATTTGTTACTTGGTTTCTTTACATCATTTTTCAGGCAACAGCAAATACTTTTGCCCTAAACTTTGTTTACTTATTTCCGTTAACTTCACTCATACTGCTAGCAATCTGTCTCTATCTATGATTACTCAGGTTGTTGTACTCTTGTTCAAAGAACATAAGAAACACACACAGTGAATCAGGAAATGATTTTATTCAGAATCAAAGGGAAGTTCAGTACACATATTGGAATAGACCAGCAGTCCCTACATGAAATTAACTCAGTAGATAGCTCCAAAAGTTTGTGGTTTTTACCCACCAGGAAAAAGTGTTGGTTACTGAGGGGTATAATTATAGGATTTTCTTTTTTGTTGTTGTTGATAGCCTTTTTCATAGTACACGTTCTTTTCCCATGATATATCTGATTGTAATTGTATGTATGCATGGTAGACCATGCATAGGCATAAGAAAATAAATCATCTCTCCCATAAAATATAATTTTAAAGACACTGTTTATGCAAAAGAGACACCAACAAACCTACAAACAATTTCAACCCAAAATTTATGCTGTCTATGAGTAATACAGGCATGGTGAAGGGAGCAGAGACTGACGGAATGAACAACCAATAACCAGGCCAGCTTGAGACTAGCAAGCACAAATTCCTAACACTATTCATGATACTCTGTTGCACTTTCCCATAGGGACATATTGTCCCCTGAGAGGCTCCACCCAGCAGCTGACTCTGACAGATACAGACACCCACAACAAAACAGTAGATAGAACTTGGAGACTCTAATGGAAGAATACCAGAAAGAATTGTGGGCTCCAAAGGAAATAGAAACTCCAAAGGAAGACCAACAGATTCAATTAATCTGGACACTTGGAACTCTCAGAGTCTGAACAAAAGAACACAGATGAGCTAGACCTAAGCCTCCCCACTTATATGTAGGAGATGTGCAGCTTAATCTTCAGGTGAGTCTGGAACAACTGGAATGGGGGCTCGCCTCAAGGCTGTTGCCTGTATGTGGGATATGTTCTACTAGCTGTTCTGCCAGGTTTGGCCTCAGTGGAAGCACCTAGTCTGGAAGAGACTTGAATTACCAAGGATGGGGAACAACAACAAGGATGGGGGACAACAATGGGGAACCACACACACTCAAAGGAGAAGAGAAGGACTATAGGAAAAGGATCCTGGAAGGAGATAACCTGGAACGGGGCCATAAATAAGTGAAATTAATTAAATTAAATTAAATTAAATTAAATTAAATTAAATTACAAAACCACACTGTTCATAAATGAAAGTCATGATAGGCTTGGTTGGGCAACTACTCCCATTGTATTACATATATATATATATATATATTAGTGTATTTGGCCATATAGAATATACTATGAAGACATGGGATGATAAAGATTTCTTTCCTTTCCTTTCCTTTCCTTTCCTTTTCTTTTCTTTTGGAGAGTGGTATACATCCATTGTGAGGAAGTTATAGTTCCATGTTTAGGAGTGTTTTGTTTGAAAAGGAATGTGTCTGTACCTCAAGTCCAGTAGGATCAAAGGTTGGTAAGCTGTCTATATTCATAAGTACCCAACTCTGACTCAGCCTTTTCCTATAGTGTTCTATCTCCAAAATTATTTGTGGTGGTGGTTTGAATGAGAATTCCAACAAAGGTTCGCATATTTTCATGCTTGTTCTTTAGTCATTAATATAATTTGTGAATAATTACAGGTGTGGCCTTGCTGAAGAAGATTTGTAACTGAGTGTAGGCTTTGAGGTTTCAAAAGCTCAAACCACTCCAAGTTATCTCTCTAATTCTCAGTATCTCCTATTTTCAGGTGAATATTTAATCTATTAACAACTACTCCAGGGTCTTGGCTACCTACCTTCTGTGATGCTTCACATCATGTTAGTCCTGAACTAATCTTCTGGAACTGAGAGCTTCCCAATTAATTTTTCTTTAATAAATTGCCTTGGCCATGATGTTTTATCACAACAATAGAATGTTTAACCAATAAATAAATGATAAGCAAGAAATGATCCATAGAAACAGAGATGTTACATACAGAGGAAGAAACTGAGGAGTAATGGAAGTCCTTTGGAGTAAAAATAGAATAGATGTTATGTGTCAACTGAATACTGAGTCAGGGATCAGGGAGGGAATAATCAGTTGGGAAATGTGGAAAAAAGGTGGAATTAATGGAGAGAATGAAGAAGGAAACAGTTAAATTGAAGAACATTTAAGGACCATTGAGATGGTGTATAAACCCAATAAAGTGTAAACTTCCTATAGTATGCAAAGGCAATCCTAAATGAAATATATAAATAACAAAGGTCCTCTCTTGGCCATCTCTTTTCACTAAAGTTTCTATCGCCTATACAAGTTTTCATCCAATTGAGTGGTTGGCCAAAGGGGTTATATGGAATTCCCAAACAACCTTATCTGTTGCCTAGACAGTAGGCTGTCTTACACAAACTGACATCAAGAATCAATTGCTGAAGACAATATACATACAACTCATTGAACATGGAGAGGTCAGCCAGTGCCTACATAAAATGCTCACAAACATGTTCTGCTGTATGTTATATAAATGTAGCCTACAGGCTACAAAAGAAAGAGAAGTAAATACTAACCTAGCAACAAAAACTTTAATTACAATCTGACCTACCTAAAAAACATGCTAGGGGAATGGCAGTTCAAATCTTGAGATAGTAACAATAGTAACAGACAAATTTCTGTTTTGACTTATGAGATGAAACCCATATTGGAAACTGATTGGGTGACTAAAAACCCAGAGACATGGGTAAAACCAAATATCACTGATCTAAAACAAATGTGTAACAATAAAATGACTACTAGTGATATTCTTCTACATTCAGAGGTTGGTGCCTTATTCAGCTATCATCAAAGAGGTTTCGTTCTGCAGATGGGACCAAAATCAAAGACCTAAAAAAGGTATTTAAGAGAAAGAGAGACATCAGAATACATAGTTCTTCATGAGATGTCTTCACATATCCCTCTGCTCAGAGTTCAGGGAACCGCATGGAAGAAAAGGCAGAAGGAGTAGTGAAGACAAAGGAGATAAAGGATAACAGAACAAGGCCCTCTAAAACAACAAAGCAAAGTTCATATGAATTTACAGAGAAAAAAGCAGCATGCACAGGGCCTATACCATTCTGTATCTACTTCCTCTGCATATCTATGGCTTCCAGTTTAGTATGTTTATGGAACAAAAACTCCTTAGAGATCTGCTGTATATGGCATTTAAAATGATTAGCAAGAAGACTCCCATGCCATTTAGGTTATACTTCCTATTCTAATTTAACTGTAACTTTATCAGTTTGGCAGCAACACTAGCAAAATACAAAATTTTATCTTGTTCTTATTACAAAAACATTTTTTTATTTGTGTATTATACAACATAACAAAACCCTTAACAATATCAATGGAAATAGGTTAGATGTGGATTTAAAAGATAAAAAAGCATAAATAGAAATAATTTTTTAAGTATTCACTTTACACCATGATCACTGCCTCCCTCCCAGTCATCTTTCCCATAATGCATCCCCCAAGTCCCACTCCTTCAACTCTGACAGGGTGGAGGCCCCACTGGGTATCCTGCCACCCTAGTAAATAAAGTATCTGCAGGGCTAGGCACATCCTCTCCCACTGAGGCCAGAGAAGGCAACCCAGCTAGAAGAACATATCCCATAGACAGGTAATAGCTTTTGGGATAGGCCCCACTTCAGTCATTCTGGACCCACAGGAAGACCAAGCTGCAGATCTGTTACATGTGTGTGTTTAGGGGTTCAGTCCAGCCCTTGTATGCTCTTTGGTTGGTGGTTCAGGCTCTGAGATCCAGAAAAGTCCAGGTTAGTTGATCCTGTTCGTCTTCCTGTGGAGTTCCTATGCCCTTTGGGGTTCTCAGTGATTCCCCCAGCTCTTTCATAAGAGTCCCAAGCTGAAGAATGGATAAAGAAAATGTGGTATGTGTGCATAATTTTAGGCCCACTTCTGCTTAACAGTTGGTCCCTTAGGGAGATTGAATGAAGGGAGTTTGACACTGCTTATTCCATGCTGCTCCTTGGTGGGTATTGGACTGTAGGGAAGCACTGAGACACTGCTCTGGGGATGGAAAAATGCAGTCTGAGATATAGGAAATCCAGCGCTGGTTTCAGGGTAACTGAGCCTGGGATAAGGCCTGTGCCATAGGGGTTCGCATAGTATTGGACTTTGGAAGGGACCAATGGAAGTCATTCTGTGGCATGGCATAGCAGACCCCTGCCCCACTACACTTAGGGAGACAATACAAAGACAATAGATCTTGCTAAAATTCACATAGAAAAACACACCTAAAATCCTTACTTCAAAAAAGTTCAGGATTCTTTGTTTAAATGCTTGTTCTCTCTAACAGGAACACCTAAAACAATGCTCATGCCTTTTAACTCAAAATTTTCATGATTCTTTATTTAAATATTTATTTTTCTCCCTAGCATTATTGCCTTCTAACCTAAATTGTCCTAAAAAATTTCAATTTGTTTAAATTTTCTTTTTAGGTTCAAAACCACATTTAATCTACTATCCCAATCAAACCAACTATGCTGATAATCATTATTTAATCCTTAATTAACAACAAATTTCCTTTCACAAACTCTTACTGCTTTTCCCAGATAATTGACATATTTTCTTCCTTTGCCATCTAAAACAGACTTAAAAGATGCCTTCCATGATGAACTCCCAAGCAAACTATTACAGGCTTAATACACAATTCCCACCCTATACAAACATCCTCCTGCTTGGGTTCTACTCCTCTGTTGTTATTACCTTACTGCTTTATCTCCACAAAAGAAGACAGTGCTGCTGTCACAGATCCAGATGAGACTAATTGCCATCTCCTTGTACCTATCAGAGACAATGAAGCTGTCTTTGTCTAGACACCTGATCTGACTAAAGACTTCCAAGACAAACATGCTGAGATTCACACATGACAACTAAGACCCACAGAAGACAGACTTGGGTTCTTCAAGCTACAGACAAACTCTCTTGCCAAAGCCAAATGGCTACCAAACTTGGAAATTTTTATATGATAATAAGAAAACATGATCTGTTTACAGATTAATCAAATGCTATTTAAAACCAATGTTAATACCCTAACAAACTATACAAACCACAGAACAATTGATGGGTTCAATAATCCCTCATCTTCCTAGTCCCCATTCCCTGTTGCCCCTGTAGTTTATATTGTGCTACCCCTCTGGCCCATCAGGTGGTTTATTTTAATACTTCTACCCCACTCAAAATTTGCACTACCAATGACACAGTCATCTTAGTGACATGTCTCCTTTATAAAAAAGAAGAATTGAGGAACATAAAAACACGCCAGGAAGTTAGGTAGGATAGAACAAGGTGAGATCCAGATTCAGTGCGAACACACTTTCAACTTAGGTAACTGCCAGCTCCCTACCAGACTTCTGACTTGGAATATGTGCCCTGCTCCTAACATAATAGAAATGTGTCCTATGGTCACATAGGCCCCAAAAAGAGTTCTCCATGTTAATGAGGTACATAGAGGCCTGGAGGGCTTTGCCAATAAACTTTCCTTCACAGACATTCCTCCCTGAAAAAGGCACTTAAACTTAGGCCCATCCTGAGAAGTTGAGTATGGCACGTTATGCACCTATTTTCTGCCATGAACATGCAATAAACTGTTTTGAACCAAGGACTGTCTCCTTCATCAAGACCTGTCATGGGGAGCCATGGAGAAGGCTTTCACCTACACAGCCAAAATTTATTCTCCCATAGGAGGCCTCTCTTAGCTTCCAGCCACAAAGTCCACCAAGCCTGCCTCCAGCATGCTAAGGACAATCAAACCAATCAATCAGACAAGATGGAGATCCTACTTTCCACTCACCTCAGGCTAGATGCTTTCCCAAGCCCTCAGGGCTGTAACTCCTTCTAGGTTTTTCTGTGACTCCTAGTGGTGCCTAATGTGCAAGAGGCTGAGAACCCCATAACCCCTGACTCTTTTCAGTCCCAGGTACCTCCTGAAACAGCTCCTGCTTTTTTACATCATAGACTGTGTCTTCTCACACTCAGATCAGCGTCTCAGTATTTCCCTTCAACCAAACACCTACCCAGGTGGTAGAGTGTGGTAAGCACAGTCAAACTCCATGCTTTCTGCCTCCCTAAAAACTGTGCCCAACAATAGAATGGACATGGACCAACACAATGAAATACTGTTTAGTTATTAAAAACAAAGACATCATGAATTTTCCAGGCAAATGGATGGAACATGAGAATATCATCCTGAGCAAGGTAATCTAGACCCAAAGGTCATGCATGGTATGTACTGATTCATAAGAGGATATTAGACATAAAATTCAGGATATCCATGCTATGCTCCACAGATGCAAAGAAGCTAAATAGGAAGAAAAGTCCAAGCAAGAATGCTTGAATCTCGCTTAGAAAGGGGAATAAAATAGTTGTAAGAGGGAAATGGAGGGAATGAATTGGGTTGTGAGGATGGACAGGAAAGGAATAGTGTATTCAGAATCAGGGATGAGGAGGGAAAAGAGAGATGGCCAGGTAGAAATCTACATCTAGCAGAGGTGGGGAGGCAGGGGTGCATTTCAAAGATGTGCCAGAGGTCTGGGAAAGGGGAGGAGCCCAAGAATCATTGGAGGTGATCTTAGATGGGACTCAGAATTGGTGATATGGATCCTGAAGTGGCCACCTCCTGTAGCAAGATAGGAACCATAAAACAATAGGGAAACAAACCCACTCTCAAATTTTTCAACTCAAAATTTACCCTGCCTAGAAGAAATGTAGGGACAGGAAATGAACTGGAGACTGCAGAAATAGCCTAGCTATAACCAGTCCTACTAAAGACCATAGGCAATCACCAATCCCTTACACTATTACAAAATGTTTTTAAAAGAACATCTCTTCTGTACAATATGGTGGTCATGGAAATCAAACATATTTGCATGTATCTCAAAATTTTTTAGAGGCTAATGAAACAAAAAATGGAATCAATGAGAATTAAATTATTTGGAAGTTTTCAGATCATATTATATTTGGTAAAGCCTGAGATTCTGTTCCATCAGATTGTCTTACAAAATCATAATAAAAAGTATCATTTAATGTAGTTCACATTTTTGTTTCATTTACTACATCAGCTTCAACATGCTTATATTTTCATGCTTATATTTTATTCCATTATATATTATAATATGTCATGCTCATTTTTTCATAAAATATCAGTTGTTTTATGTTTCAGAATTTTCCATGATTATTTCTTATGTGCTTCTAAATATGCTGTTACCTAGTTTAAAAAGTGTTTTTAAATTTATAATTAAATTCTCCTGAATTTTAAAAATTCCAACTATTTACTTTTTAAAGTCGTCACATCTTTAAAGAAAATCAATCTTCTAAAAATTTAAGAGATAAGCCAGCCAATGGTGATACAACAATTTACTTTCACCACTTGTAAGCAGAAGCAGGCAGATCTCTGATTTTGAGGACAGCCTGTCATAGAGTTTGAGGACAGCTATGGTCTCATAGTAAAACCCTGTCTCAAAAAACAGACAAAAAGTATTTTCATAGTATACCCCTCTAGATTGTTTAAATGCCTGAATACATTTTGCTTATAATATATTAACATATTGCCTTGTAGTGTAATTTTCTTCACTTAATCACACTTTTGGAAGCTCAAAGACTAGAGCACTTATCTAGCATGCATGAAGCCTTGGTGCTGCATAAAGCTAGATGTGATACTGGAATCTTAGTGCTTCAGAAGTTGAGGCAGGAGGATCAAATCACAAGGTCCTCTTTAGCTCCATAGAGTTAGAGGACATCCTGAGATACCATAAGACCTCGCCTCAAAGGAAAAAAATTTAAAAATCACCTTTCTGCTCTGATACCACTCCTGAAAATATGGCGATGTTTCTAAGAGCTGTCAAACTTTCTGCAAGAAATGTAGTAAGCCTAGCCCCACAGTTACATAGTACATGAATTGCAAGGACCCTCTGTCTGCCCATGGTAACTGACCTTCTGACAGGCAACAGAGAGGGTATGGTAGCAGCCTAAGACTATTTTTGTGAAGACTCAGCTATCCCACTCCTAGTCATATACCTAGAAGATGCTCCAACATATAATAAGAACACATACTCCACTATGTTCACAGCAGCCTTATTTATAATAGCCAGAAGCTGGAAAGAACACAGATGCCCTTCAATAGAGGAATGGATAAAGACAATATGGTACTTTTACACAATGGAGTACTACTCTGCTATTAAAAACAATGAATTCATGAAATTCTTAGGCAAATCGACGGAACTAGAAAATATCATCCTGAGTGAGGTAACCCAATCACAAAAGTACACACAAGCTATGAACTCTATGATTATTGGATATTAGCCCAAAAGCTCAAAATGCCCAAGATACAACTCACAGACCACATGAAGCTCATGAAGAAGGAAGAGCAAATTGTGGGTGCTTCATTCCTTCTTAGAAGGAGTAAAAAAACGCTCGTGTGACAAGTGATCAGTGTGGGACAGAACCTGAAGGAGGGGCAGTCGGGAGACTGCCTCACCTGGGGATCCATCCCATGTGCAGGCACCAAAGGCAAACCATGATGTGCATGCCAGGAAGTTCAGGCTGACAGGTGCCTGATATAGCTGACTTTTTAGAGATCTGCCAGAGCCTGACATATACAGAGGCAGATGCTCACAACTAATGATTGAACTGATCATTGGTTCCCAAAGGAGAAGTTAGACAGAAGACAGAAGGAGCTGAAGGGGTTTCCAGACCCATGGGGAAAGCAGCAATACCAACCAACTAGAGCTCCCAGAGTCTAAACCACCAGCCAGGAAGCACATAGGGAAGAACCTATGGCTCCAAGTGTATATATAGAGGAGGATGACCTTGTTGAACATAGGTGGGAGACGAGGTCCTTGGTCTCATGAAGGTGGATGCCCCAATATGAGGGAACTTGAGGGCAAGGAGGTGGGAGTGGGTGGGTGGGGGGACCCCCTCTTCGAAGCAGGAGGAGGGGATGGCATAGGGGGTTTCTAGGTGGGGATAACATCTGAAATGTAAATAAAATATCCAATAAAACAGAAGAGTTTTGTATTTTGTAAGTATACAGAACACTGAATAAATGCTATGTCACATTAAAAAAAAAGAAAGGGCTAAAACTGCAGAGAAGATTGTGTTAAAGCATGAGTCTGTCACCCACAACAGAGCAAAGGAAATACTGGGAAGCACAATCAGAGATAGAGACAAGTGATCAGTTCTAAGCTGATTGTGTTATAAAGACAATAAAATTAAGAGCACTAAATCACTAGAAGAAAAGAAGGAGGAACAGGAGAATGTGGTAGAGAAGAAGGAAATAATAAGGAAAGAAAAAGACAAAACATGGTAAAGGGTAGCAGGAGGAATGGCTCAGTAGTATAGTGCACTTGTTACTCTTCTAGAAGACCCAGGTTTGGTTCCCAGTACCCACATTCTGGCTCACAACTGTTTGTAACTCCAGTTCTAGAGGAAGATCTCAAATCTTACCTTAAAAGCCTTGAGTTTAAATCTTAAAAGTTAATGAGTTAATGACAACACTTTAATGCAGTTTTTGTTTGTTTTGGTTTGGTTTGTGTGTTGGTTTGTTATGCTTGTACTTGGTCTGATAAAGGACCAGATATATCTAACAGTTTAAATGACCTTTACATTGTCTCAATAGCCAGAGGCTCCCCCAATTTCATTACCAGGTGACTAATAGCACAAGTGACATCCATATTGTTGATATGATTAAGAACATGCCAGAAGCTTCCTTCGGCTCATAAAATAGTACAGGTAACCCATCTCTAAAACTACAAGAAATGACATGTACCCTAGGTTGAGTTACTATGTAATTACACTTCTTTGTGTACTAGAGATTATATTACACCAGGAAACCTTTTTTCCAAACTATGCAATGTCTTAATTGGTTGGGAATACACCACCTGACACCAGAGTTCCTAAGTATGATCCAAATTAATGAAGTGACTTCAAACTGGGTTTTATTTTTCACCTCTTCACAGTTTGCTTAACTGCCTGTACACTGGCAGGATTCCCCTTACTCAGAGTACAGAAGAGTGGTTAAAAAATCCTTGTACTGGAGTTACTAAGAGCTAGGAATGATGCAGGTGTTGGGACTAAAACCCACATCCCTGGAAGCACAACCA
>NW_021604992.1:331402-339301 GCF_004785775.1 Grammomys surdaster
AGAGAGAGAGTTGTGTTGATAACCCTGCAGAATAAATCCTAGCTGTTCCCAGAACTCTTCTACACTGGAACAATTTTTTTGTTTGTTTGTTTGTTTGTTGTTTATTTTGTTTTGTTTTCTGAGACATGAGAAGTATTCCTTTGCTTCAAGGGGAGTAGTCCTGGGAAAAGGACACAGATTTGGGACATGGAAAAGTTTCTATGATCCCTGTATAAGAACATCACGCTGACATTTAAGGCCTGGCAAAGAGAAAACCTCTCAGCAATTGAGCATCTGGAGTCATGATAAGGATCAGTGGTGGCAGCCTGAGATCTCACTTCTGCTTCCCTGGGTGGTTTATGTCATGGCTTGAATCACTGTGGGAGGAGTACTATAACCTTGTTGACAGTAATAATCTGCGACATCTTCAGGCTGTAGGCTGTTGATCTTGAGAGAATACTGTGTGCCAGATCCACTGCCACTGAACCTCGATGGGACCCCATCTGCCAAGCTGTTTGCATAATAGATCAGGAGCTGGGGAGATTTCCCTGGTTTTTGCTGATACCATGCTAAATTACTACCAATGTTTTCACTTGCTTGACATGTGATGGTAACACTTTGTCCCACAGACACAGACATGGAGGCTGGAGACTGAGTCATCTGGATATCACATCTGGCATCTAAGATTGGAAAATTGAAAGCAAATCCCTACATTAATTAATTCTGTTGCAAGAGGATTTTCACTGAGACCAAGCAGCACTGACTACAGGAAACTTAATAAATTTCCAGTGCTATCTTACTTACCTGTAATCCACAGCAGCAGCAATGCCAGGAGCTGAATAGGCACACCCATGTCTGTGTGTGATCTGTATGAAGCTGACTCCAGCACAGGGTGTGACCTGACTATAAAGAAGTCCTCATATCTGAGGCTGTGCTTTGGGTACATGCAAATCAGCAAAGGGTAGGCACAGCTGCAGAACTCATCAGGTCAGTAGCTCATTACAGACCTGTGGTTCTCTTATGTCTCCAATCAGAGACTCAGTACAGGTTTATTTGTAGGGAATGTGCTTCAATTTGAACAATAAACAGCATCAAAAGTCTATGAGCTGTACATTATTTTCATATCACATTCCGTGTAGAATTTACTTGTTATGTTTTCTTCCATGGAAAAGTGTTTCAGATATGGTACAGTTTTACACATTACATAAATGGTTCCATTTTCCTTTCAAGGTGTAAATGTTATTACAGCCATGGAGCTTCTGATGTTTCTTGAGCTCTGTTTATGAGACTAAATTATAATTACAACATTTTCCCCTTTCCTCTCTTTCCAGTTTCCTCCAAATACACATCTCTGTTCTCCTTCAAATTCATGGCCTTTTTTTTTGTTTGCACTTATATATTTGTACAGAGAGAGAGAGAGAGAGAGAGAGAGAGAGAGAGAGAGAGAGAGAGTCCTAAATCTAACTTGTTGAGTCTATATAATATTATTGTATATATGTTTTCATGACTGATCTTTTCATTGTGGACATTCAGTTGATGTGGTCTTCCCTAGAAAGGAAGATCTCTTCTGCTGCCAGCTTTACCCAGTACTTTACAGCATGTTTATAGATATAAAGTCTCATGGGCTTTTGCCCATCCTGTTTGTCATGCTCATTGGTGTCTTACTTATTCAACTACTATTTGAATAATAATTTTGTTGAGACTTGTAGGTATAGCTTCTCTTGTTACTATGAGACACAAGTTCACAGAAAACTCCCTGATGCTCTGTCTCTCTCAATCTTTCCACTTCCTTTTCCTAAATGTTCCCTGAGCCTTGGATATGGGAGCCTTTTGTAGATGTATCCACTTTTACTGAGCTCCAAAACTAGCCTTGCACTGTCTTGCCTACAATAATACACAGAGGAGTAATAGAATAATACTAGAAGGTGTGACTTGTAAATATATGATCTCACATAAATAACCCATCTTTTCAAGTAAATAGTTTCATTTTACTTTTTTGTGACAGCTCAGCTAATCAAGAACTACTTTGAACAGAGCCATACAGGGTCATGGGTTTTCTTCCCTTTCTTCTATACATATGAGCTCTCTTCAAATTTCATCTGGAATTATATTATATCCAATGTGCCTGTGAGACTTCACATCATTGTACCTGACTTCTTATTCATATTCATGTAAACATGAGTATTCTCTCCAGAAATAATTATTCCTGTCCTTAAATGTACAATGTATCTCAAACTTGCATATTCTATGGGTATCATATCTTTTCTATATATTAAGAGAATATGTGTCTTATTCTAATATAGGACAGACGAACACATATTATTTGGTGAGAGAAGCATGTAAGGAAGTGAATGTGGAAGCTATACATGGCGAATTATAACCATAGAACAGTCCAGATACAGTGTGAGATTCCATGAATGGTTGAATGGAAAAAGTTTTACATGTGAAAACAAGCATTCTCTAGGAGATAGGTATTTCTCAGGGTGAAACTGGCACCCATTCATGGCCTGAAGATGATGATGAACACAGGAGAGGTGTCATAAAGAAGAGGCAGGTGTATAGGTTAAAAACTTATTTATATGAAAAATTAATGACAAGGTGACTCTGAAATATGTACTCATAATGTTTCCACTCAGGGATATAGCAAAAATTTATTTTTATGCAATAGTGATTAAAAGATTTCATTTAGTGATAATTCTATTAATATGAATATATTTCATATACTGACACCACATATGCATGTTTTGATTAAGCAATAAAATCATACCAACAAACATAGTCAATAAAAATGCTAATTTATTTCAAAATTTCTTCAAAGTGTGCCACAGGATACTCACACACATGGTAATTATACGGTCTATATTTATTTTCTACATAAAGGCAGAAGTGAGTTCATTATTACTCAGGCCCCAGATCAGAAATGCTGCTGAGCAAGACAGTCTTTGTGTGTGCTACAGCTGCTCCATCCCTGAGGTACTCAACATAGAAGACAACCTCCTGTCTTATTACCTGGAAAGATTTACTTTACTTGTAAAACAACTGCTTTATGAATGGATTGACACAGTCCTCAGGTTCTTTCAGGGGACCTTACCTTAGCCACCTTAATGAAATGGAATTCCCAGGACATTCTACCGTTATTATTGGATACAAGACAAGATAAAATCAATATAACTTGGTAATTCTTTCACCATTCTAAATCAGTCATTTTCATATTCCTCTGGAAGCCCATTTTGTAGCACACTTCATTGTCATGGAACAAATAACATTACAGTACATATATGATCCAACACTTGGACTTCTGAATAAACTTTCGCAGCATTCAAAATTTCCTATGCATAACATATGTGAAATGATGAGATAACCCAGAGGAAAAATGCATCACCTATAATAGTGTTTCCCTACTTATAATGTCATGGGCCTGTCCCTGGATTGTGGTCTGTTTTGATGACTAAAAATCACTGGGGAAAAAAAACCAAAGAATTACTTACTACTTATTTAGTGTAGATAAAGACAAGACCTCAGATCCTTGCCACAACAGTGAAAAGAGACTTTGGAGATCTGAAGCTCACATTCACATTGGTTCACAGCCAAATTCTTCATGGCCCTAAATATAAAAGTGTAATATACTATCTCATTTATAAGAAGCTGCAGAGAGTATCCCAAAAAAGAAAATATAAAACACAGAAAAAATAATTTACATACATTCATACCAGTAGAAATGTTTAAGATATAAATAACGGAGGAAGGAGATTTCTTAATAATCAATGAAATGCCACACCTGAATGGTCATTTTACTTTCTAGCATGATTCTTTGAGATCAAGCTAGAAAATTGGATGTCAGCTTTATTAGTTCAAGCTTTTCCTTTTCTTATACTTTCTTATTATATTTCTTCCTATGTTCTTTAATGTTCTCAACTTTGAAAATTCTTGAGGATGCTAACAAGCACTCTCCTCTCAGGTAATAAGGATATGTAATCCTGAAGCTGCACATTAGCATTGTACTGGACTATAATGGGAGAACAGAGAACAAAAAAGTTATAACATCAATCCAACTAACCAGAAAGATAATTTATTAGGGCTAGATCCCTAGGACCAGTGTTTATACATCTGTGCAACAAAGCATTGTCAGGATCTCTATTTTCCACTGATTAACAGGTGTGAAATGTAAACAGGCCAGGCAGTGGTGGTGCACACCTTTAATCCTAGCACTTAGGATTTGTGAGTTCGAGGTCAGCCTAGTCTACAGAGTGAGTTCCAGGACAGCCAGGGCTACACAGAAAAATCCTGTCTCAAAAAAAATAAATAAACAAACAAAATAAATAAATAAATAAATAATAAATAAATAAATCCCTTGCCCTCATGCCTCACTGGACAACGACAGGTGGACCGGAGCTACTACAAGGTCCCCTTCAATTACTGGAAGTCAGGCCTCTATCCCCGCCTTCGCAAGATATATTTGCCACAGCCCATCTATACTTAGAGAAGGGAAGAGATGTCAGGGGCATCCCTGCTTATACACTGAAGGCCTAAAATCAGCCATAGTCCTAAAATAAGCAATAGGCATGTCATACATGTATACTAACACCAAGTCTTGGGTCTCTGTGGATAAACACTGAAACAGATGGCTATAAGTTATTGTAAACAGGCAGTTTTGTGACAATTTACCAGCCTGAGTAGTCATAGACCTTGTAAATAGGTAGCCTTGGCAGACAATACCAACTCAGATAAGGACAAGTTAGTCATAGGCAGAGCCATAGCAACCTGTCCCCTGAACCCTTACCCAGCTGATACCCTGTTCTGAAAGATATCTGTATTACCCCTGAACACCCACACTCCAGTGTCATCCCCTTCCCCACATCCTACCTTTCTGTATTTATAACCCCTGTGTGAATGAGTATAAATTACAATTTAAAAAAAAATAAATAAATTATATTAAAAAATAAGAAAAAAGGTAATGTAAACTGATTACTCTCACAGAAGTGGGCAGGTTCTACAAGAAAACACTAGATGACTAGTGATTTAGAGCTTAGAAACTTCTCTTATGCCTACTGTTACAGTAATTTTTAGCATACAGACATGTATTATTGCCTCTCTTCCTACTGGAAAGATTGCTAAAATGAGGACAATGTTAGGCCTTTGTCCAAGTGGAACCCGGATAAAGTAGACTAATATATGAAGGATTATAAATGCTCAGCAAATCAAGTGACGTATAACTGGACTGATCCTTTCTGTGCATAATCAGCAACTTTAGGAATCATAAAGTATCACACAAAATACAAAATAGGATCAGATGCATTTGTAGTCTAATTCTTGCCATTAAGATGTAAGAAAATATTTTGCTGGGATGTAGCTTAATTGATGTCATCTATTAATTTAACAATCTTCCTTGTATTAAAATTTATTTAAATTCCTTTTTTGTCATAGAGCCCATTCATATTTTCAAGCACACTCTACTTGCTCAGAGATTTTGGCCTAGGTTAGATATTTTGAGTTAGACTGAGTTGCTGTCAGTTCTCCCATGGAAGTTTCACTTTTAGAGGAGAAGGCTTGGCTATGTTAGCTCTCATGAGCTACCATTAGTCCTCCCATGGGAGCTTCATATACAAAAGAGACAGGCTGGGCGTTCAGAGTATCTTGACACACTACCTAAAAGAAGATAGCAAGTCCTTGTCCATGCTATTTTAAACTAACCCATTTTCTGTCAGTGTATCCAGTAAGATACTAAGATGGAATATCGCATTTATACCTTAATTGGCACTAATCTTCTTTTTAAAATTTAAAACAATATCGTATTTTCTCTATGACATGTATATTTATTTGCTTTGATTATCTTCTCTAAGAGGAAGCATTTGTATTCTGTACTACCAAGCTGATAATTAACATGAAATACTGTTCATAAGATTAACAGTATTATATTTTATTCTCTTGTCCAGTTTCTGTATTCCTTAGTTGGATATTTCTCTTTTACTGAAAAGATAACTGCAAACAATGCTACTCTAACCCAACTCTGGGTTTTTACATTGACTTGCAAAATGTATCCTTCCTATGGCAAAAGCTTTTCAGCAAAACAGAAAGCATTGTCTTTAATATTGAAATTATCAACAAACTTTATAAGAATAAATTTACTTATATTCACCTTTCTCTTCATGATACTTTGAGATTGATGTGTATTTATCTTTTAAAGTATTAAGGACATTTCTGTTTGTTATTAAGTGAAAATGCACATAATATATTTAAGGAAAAATGTGTCATTTTAGATTTTAGGCTGTTGTTTGGAAGTGGCTTTGTCTTATCTTCAGTTCATCCTGACCTGACTTCATTGTGTAGAGTTTACAGAGATGTCCCCTGTCTATGTGTGCTGGGAATAAAAATGCACAACACCATGAATTGCTATAAATATCACCCCAACTGCAAACCATTGTCACTCATTAATTTTGAAAATATCTCTTTTGTTTTGCATGTCTTTCAGTTTTTTTTCTATTAAGTACTAACTACAAACTCCTCATCAAAAAATTTGCAATTTTTACAAAATTGCATTGGTCAAGTTATATAATCCTATAATCATGAAAAATACTTTTTATTGAAGAGTTGTTCACTTTCTATCTAAAACATACAGAGGAAACTTTGCAACAGAACCATGAATCTCTGAGCCTGAGCTCTAGTCTTTTTGGGAGGCAGGAGTAAAGTATATGCTATGGAAACAGACAGTGTATCATCTGAACTTCCAAGGGATCATAAGAGTAAGGAATAACCAATCATTCCTTTTGTCCATCTAGGATGAGATTTTCTCTGGTTGCAGTACACTTGAAGATGATTGTCTAATCACACCAGTATAATTGTATGCTATGTATTCTCCGAGGTTGGCACTTGCACCAAATTTAGATTTATTCTTGGTGCCATCTATCTCAGTCATCAGCTGGTCAATCTTCTCTTGCTCCACAACATTCAGTTTATTGCTAACCAGAGAAGGTGCAATAGTGTTATTGATGTGCTCAACATCCTATGAGACACTCTTCCCCATCAAGCTGGTCTTATCATGGTTTCAGATGTCTGGGGCTTCTTAGATGCCTTGGATGCACCGCTGAGAACAAAAGCTTGGAAGAGACCTTTTGCAGTGTGCAGATTCACCTCAATAGTGGGATTCCCATGGGAGTCAAGGATCTCTCTGGCATGGATCTTGAGAATAGACATGGTGATCTTCTGGCAATCAGATCACTGTGAAGGAAGTAAAGAGGGTTCTGTAGACAATTAAGAACCCATTAAGGATAGAGGTGATGAGCACCACTCGCTCTTTGCTTTCTAAAAAGGCATTATTGTGTCAGAAGAAGAAGAAACAATTCAGGTGCAGAACGTGTTCTAATAGCCTAAATGATGGTGCTTGATGAGTCATGGTCCTAAAGGTACCAAACAAGGGAACCAAAGCCCTCCTTTTGCTGCATATTTTGACAAAGAAAATCTATTTTTCTCTTCTGATCTATATTTATTACCTAAGTCAGAAAAATATGCCTGGGTTATTTCTGTAACACTTTTATGCAATCTCTTATGCACCATGGTTTCAGATATACAATAATTCATACAGTGGTTTACTCTCCAGTATGCCTTTAAGCAGAAAAAATGTGTTTTTCTACATAGTTCCTTTCCTTAATAAATACGTAATACAAATTTAAGCAAACTTCTATTTCGTATATTTTTAAACTACAAATTTAAAAAATGAACATTTTCTAGAGTATATATTTTGCATATTCCAGGTGAGAAATAAGATTTAAATAAACCTATAATATTTTATCTGAAAAAAAATATGGACAATTGGATTATTTCTAGGTCATTCTAAGACCTCTCTATTTCTCTCTCTCAACATCTCTCTCTCTCTCTCTCTCTCTCTCTCTCTCTCTCTCTGTCTCTCTCTCTCTCTCTCTCTCT
>NW_021604992.1:339401-366901 GCF_004785775.1 Grammomys surdaster
CTCTCTCTCTCTCTCTCTCTCTCTCTCTGTCTCTCTCTCTCTCTCTCCCTCTCTCTCTCTCCCTCTCTCTCTCTCCCTCCCTCACTCTCTCAATTACTATATGTCTCTCTCTGATAGCTGTCTGAGGGCCATTACTACTATAGTATGATATCTAAATAATTGTGTCAACACAGTGAGCTGGTGAGGTAACTCACAGGAAGAGTACAGTAATTGATAACAATAAAGAAGACTGTGATGGATAGTTTTATTTCAATTTTACTAAAACTAAAGTCACCAGAGAGGGGGGAATATCTATTAAGAAAATACTTTCACAAGACTGAATTTGTAGGCACCTAGAAACAGTTTTTAAATTAGTTATGGATGGAGGAGACCAGCCCATCACTGGCTGTTGTTCCTGGATTGTATAAGAAAGCAGGTTGATGAAGCCATGAGAGGCAAGTGGTAAAGCAGCACTCTACCTAGACCACAGCACTAAATTCATCCTCCAAGGCCATGGCCTGTTTTAGTTCCAGTCCTTGTTTCCTTCAGTGATGCACAACAATTCAATAGTATAAAACAAACTATTTTTTTCTCCAAAACTCATTTTGGGTACTAGTACTTCATCACACAAGTAGCAAAACTACAGCAATAATATAATAAATAATAGTTATCATTCTCTAATTAAAGAAAATACTGTGTGTTTTACTTATAAAGCATATAGAGATATTAGAAAACAAATTAAAGTACCCTTCATATAATAGAGAAAATTCACAACTAGAGGTTCATCTCAGGAGAATGGTAGAGGTCTTACAGAGAATCAACAAAGTAGATAAACACCAAGCCAAACTAACTGAAAGGTCCAGAGGCATTATTCAAATTAACAAATTCAGAAATGAAAAGGGAGACATAACAAGAGGAACAGTGGAAATTCTAACAATCATCAGACCTACTACAAAAGCTTATACACAACAAAACTGAAAAGTCTAGGTGAAATGGATGAATTTCTAGATGAATACCAAAGTTAAATCAAGAGCAGGTAAACTATCAAAACAGACCAATATCTGATAAGGAAATAGAAGTCATTAAAAAAAATCTCAAGCAAAAAGAGTCCAAGGCCAGAAGGATTTAGTACAGAATTCTACAAGACCTTCAAAGAAGACCAGATACCAGTATTTCTCAAACTATTCCATAAAGTAGAAAAAGAAGGAACACTATCTAATTCATTACATGAAGCCACACATACTCTTATACCTAAATAACACAAGGACCCAACCAAAAATGAGAACATCAGACCAATTTTGCTTATGAATACTGATGCAAAATTATTCAATAAAATTCTTGCCAAGTGAATCTAAGAACATATCAAAACCATCATTCACCACGATCAAGTAGGCTTCATCCTAGGAATGCAAGGTTGGTTCAATATACCAAAGCCTTTACCTATTTTTGCTGAGGTTAATGCTAACTAGAATCCACTGGAATTGGCAGGTATAAAGCATACTGTTTGTAGGGTAATCTTTAAACAATGCAAAAGCACACTCACAGATAAAGATGATATCACTACAAGAAATTAAAGAAAACACATTTGTGGCAACACATGGTGGTTCAAGTGCCTAGTCTGAGTACAAAGGGAGACAGGTAAATTTCTATGAGTTCAAAGTCTACCTGATCTACATAGCAATTTCTACACTCATGGTAGGGGAGGGCATGGACAGCAAAGATTTATGTCTCAAAAAAAAAAAAAGGAAAGAAAGAAATTCTTCAGAATCACAGAGTGTTGAAAAAATTTTATATAAAGAAAAATAGTACCCCTAATTATGAAATTCAAGTTCAATAAAACTCAAACCATTCTAAGTGGTTTTGGAGGAATATGGAAGTTGTAGATGACTGACTGAATGGAAAGCATCAGGGGACTTAGGTAATCTCTCTCATTCCAGTTGTAATGTGAACACGCATGAAAATAAACTTATGTGTTATGCCACTTGCTATATGTATTACATAACTAATCAAAACTGCAGTATAATGAGAGCACTTTTAAAATAATACTAAAAAATATAGTAAGAAAAGTTTAAATGCCACATATTTCAGATATAGACTTTGCTTTTATTAATTTTGTTTTCTTTAAACACAGATATTTCTGCATCATCTTTTGCTCAAAGGACAGAAATCCTTCATTACACACAGCTGAATTCAACTCAGAATTTGCCTAGAGAAAACCTTCTTCTCCATGTCTGAGAGCAAAGTTCATCTCTAATGTGGCTTGACTGACAAGGACTTCCTAGATCGACTGCTCAAATAGAAGTGCCCTTTTCAATTAAAATGGCTGCTAATGCTCTAGATCTCAAGAAGGGCGTGGATGAAGAAGCAGATAGAGTGAACAGTGAGCTTGTGGATTCACCTGCCACCAGCAAAGACATTGTCTACATACAGCATGTACATCCTGGTTGCCAAGTGTGAGCATGTAATATTTAGCCTTGGGAGACTGAAAATGATCAAAATCAAGCAAGAGCCTCTACTCTGGAGAAGATTTCTTATAAAGAGAGTGTAAGGCTTATCTCAATATGCATGCTTTTGTAATCAACATGTGATTAATAAATTCTAGAAAGTTTTTTATGCCTAGAATTATTTGGATTAACTTGTGAAGTTAAATTTTTTGAAGCATGAATTAAAACCATGAACATGAAAAGTGATTCATCCTGAAATATAGAACAAAAACAAATGATGAAAATGGCTTACAATATTTGCAAATTGAACTATTTCTTTCTTCTTTCCAGATGGTAGGCCAATTCAGAGCCTCCTACACAGTAATGAAACCAGTTACTTATAATGGATTATGAGGAGACAGGCCAGGCTCCAAAGCTACAATATTATGTGATTCCACCACAACCCTGGAATCACAGACAAGTACAGTGCCTGTGAATCAAGAATAAATTTCACACTAATAACTTAGAATAATAGAAGAGAAAGAAGTTAGAGTTTGTTAGTCCAAATAACGCATCAAATTTCTTCTGACACTGATATAGCACAGAACCCAGCAATACCAGTGGGTGTAAGTAGGCTGCCATGTATATCAGATATATTTGTACTTGTACTTGTACTACTGAAGTTGTTTTTTCTTTTACTACTTTGTCATTATTTAAAAGGTTATTTTCTATCCTATGAATATATAACATTGTAGAAAAACCTCCATGGTTTTTGTGGACTATCTCTGTGAGCAGAATGACCTCAGTGACTCCTACAATAACCCAAATGGGCATATAGTAAGGAAATTTTTCCTTCTGTTTATTTATAATTGAATTTTTGTTTTTATTTTGATATTTCTATTGTAGCAACATTTTTAGAAAATATATGCTGGTTACCTTTTCTATGCCCACAATGCCTCTCACATTCTACCTACATACCCATGTGCCCAAGTCCATGCCTTTATTTTTAATCTCTCTTTTGGAAAAAATGGCCAATAACAAAAAAAAAAGAACAGAATTAAAAACCTAACAGCAACAGTAACAACAATTCTTCAAGAAAAACAACAAAAAAACAAAACAAAACTGACATAAGAATCATTCTCACTTAAGAACAAACCCATAAAAACACAAAATCTAAGATCATAATAAGCAAGAAAAAGACCTGTAATAAAACAAATTTCTAAACAAAGCAATAGACAGAGCTTATAAAAATGGATACAGAAAATGTGGTTTATCTACACAATGGAACATAGGACAAAACAACAGATTGGGAAAAAAATCCTACACCCTATAGAGGGCTAATATCCAATATATACAAAGAACTCAAGAAATTAGACTTCATTCAACCAAATGACCCTATTAAAAATGGGGTCTGAGGTAAAGAGCTAAACAAAGAATTCTCAACTAAGGTAACTCAAATGCCCAAGAAGCACCTAAAGAAATGTTCAACATTCTCAGTCATCAGAGAAATGAAAATCAAAACAACCCTGAGATTCTACCTCACATCAGTCAGAATGGCTAAGATCAAAAACTCAGGTGATAGTAGATGCTGGTGAGGATGTGGAGAAACAGGAACAATCCTCCACTGTTGGTGGGATTGCAAGATTGTAAAACCACTCTGGAAATCAGTCTGGTGGTTTCTCAGAAAATTGGACTTAGCATTACCTGAGGACCTAGATATACAACTCCTGGGCATATACCCAGAAGATGCTCTAACACATAAGAAGAATACATACTCCACTATATTCATAGCAGCCTTATTTATAAGAGTCAGAAGCTTGAAAGAACCCAAATGTTCTCCAACAGAGGAATGGATACAAAAATTGTGGTATATTTACACAATGGAGTATTACTCAGCTATTAAAAACAATGAATTTGAGTAATTCTTAGGTAAATGGATGGAACTACAAAATATCATCTGAGTGAGGTAACTCAATCACAAAAGAACATATATGGTTTTCACTCACTGATTATTGGATATTATCTCAAAAGATCGCAATACCCAAGATTCAACTCACAGAACACATGAAGCTCATGAGGTAGGAAGACCAAATGAGGGTGCTTCGATCCTTCTTAGAAGGAGTAACAAAATACTCAAGAGAAAAAATATGGAGACAAAGTGTGGAGCAGAAACTGAAGGAGGGGCCGTCTGGAGACTGTCCCACCTCCGTATCCTTCCCATGTGCAGTCATAAAAGGTGATCCACTGATGTGGATGTCAGGAAATACATGCTGACAGGAGTTAGGAGGTTGGGGAGACCCTCCAAAATGCCCTAGAGACATGGGAGGTGAGAAACTCTCAAGACTCAGAGGGAGGGATCTTAAGTGAAATTCCCAACAGTTGCAAGAGTAGTTATATAGCCCACCTACAACAGGAAGACACGGCATCAACTGAGGGAGGGGGGTTGCCATCCCACAGTCAAAATTCTGACTCATAATTGTTCCTCTATGAAAGAACTTCAGGTATGGAGATGGAGAGGAGCCTGTGGAAAAGAAAATTCAGTTACAGGACCAAGGTGGGATCCGGCTCAAAAGAAGGTAACAAGGCCTGCTACTATTACTGAGGCAATGGAGAGCTCACAAAAATGGACCTATCATGACTGCCCTCTGGGAGACCCAGAAAGCACCTGAAAGAGTCAGGTGCAAATATTTGCACCCAACCAATGGACAGAAGCTCCTGACCCCTGTTGTTTGAATTGAGAAAAGAATGAAAGAAGCTGAGGAGGAGGGTGATCCTATAGAAGGACTTGTAATTTCAATTAATCTGGACTCCTAGATCACTCAAACCAAGGAAGCAGCATACACCAGCTTATATGAGTCCTCCAACAAATATAGAGCAGAGGACTGCCAGATCCGTGTTCAATCAGAGATGATGCACCTAACTGTCAATAGACTGGAGTCCCAAGGGAGTTTAGAAGCCAGGTGGGGTGGGGTGGGGGGTAGGGTCAGCCTCATGGAGATTGGGGAGTGGGGAGGAGGTATGGGATGTGAAAGTATCAGAGGATGGACAAGGAGGGGAATAAAATTCAAAGTTTAAAATAAACAAATAAATTTACAAAAAAAGAAAGAGGAAAGATCCAATAAACATATCCTTTATCCATTAATAAATCTAATGAAGTTTGGTATCTTAAAAAGATAACATGAGTCAATTTTTGCTTGGCATCTATGGGAATGGGGCCTAATCTTATGTTTGTTTATATATCCAGTACTTTAGTTTGTTTTATATACCATTAGAGAAAACTTATTTTCCTTTACAAGTTGGTGTTCCTCACAGATATTTTATTGGATAGGAATAGAAATTCCTCTCCACTTCCACTTTCAGTGTTGCTTTCCTCTTGCACTGGTCAGGATGTCAGAATAGCCAAGAACAAACAAATGATAGCTCATGCTGATGGAGATGTGGAGAAAGTTAAACAGCTGGTGGGAATACAAACACAGCTCTATGGAAATCTGTGTGGAGGTTACTCAAAAAATTAGAAGTGGAATATACTGCAAGATCCAGCATACTACTTTTAGATTTATACCCAAAAGACTCTACAACTTAACTGTAGCACCACTTGCTCATCCAAGTCATTGCTGCTGTACTCATACAATCTACAAATGATAAAGGGCCTAGATGCTCATTAAAGGATGGATAGATTATGGAAATGAACTACATTTACATAACAAAATACGATTCATTTGTTATCTGAGATATTTGAGGTGAGAAGATTTGAGCAAGAAACTTCTGGTTATTTTGGTTGTTGTTATTTTCAAGAAATGAGTCAAAACCAAGAAGGGCATATGTATGTTAGCTTCCTCTATTTAAATAGTGTTGGAACAACTGTTTAAGTTTTATCCAAAATTTAGATGGTGAAAATTTGGAAGAATAAAATATACAAGATATGAAAAATTGATACGTTTGCATAACCACAGAATCAAACACATAATCTCACATCTTAAAATACATTCTTAAATATCAGATACAATGTATTATTGAGGTATATATTCTCCCCAAATATAAACATATAGAAAAATTTTGAGAAAGGTTTATTAAAAGAATCTCTAGTGCCAGGACTAGAAAGTATTCACAGTGTATACAATGTAAGAATTACTTCACAGATTAATGTATGAACAGGAATCTGGAAATTAAATAAATGAAATATATTTGTCTTGGTATTACAATTAACATCAAATGACTCATACTGTGGGGGAAGACAGTCTTTTTATTTTTAATAGATTAGTTTCTAGTAGAGAGTGGTCTCTGTAAAGTATTTGTCTTGAAAAACTGGAAAACTCAAGTTAAATTCCTAACATTAACATAAAACCAAGGTTCAGCCACACTTGTCTATAACTCCAGCACTTGAGCATGAAGAAAAGCAGATCAAAGTGTATCTCGATGAGCAATTCTAGACAATGGAAAATTCTGAGTTTAACAGAAGACCCTGTCTCAAAACTTAAACATGACAAATGATAGAGGAGGAAGTTACCATCAATCCCCTGCGGTTTTCAAACCTACTTATGGTAGACTTTGAAATCCTACACAGACATCACACACACACAAATACACAATCACACAAACACACACAAAATTACAATACACACTAAGTTATTTATAGGTTTTAAATTAGGGAAGAAAATAAAGGTGTCCAAAAAATGTTTTTAAAAATTCTCTGTCTTTGATTTGAGACAGTTAATTATGATGTGACCATACCTGGTCTGCATCTTACTGTGTAAACCAGAGTGCACTTGAACTCTTGGAGATACTCTGCTCTCCAAATCCCATATGCTGTGTTTAGAGACATAACTAGCACACTCTGCCTAATTTCAAATTCTTAATCACATTTGCAAAGCTGTCTTTTTACTAGTATGCCTTATCCTGTTATACCCAATCCTTGATGAAGGACCTCCTATTTAAGGCTTAAGGATTCTTTTTTTTTCAATGTTCTTCTATTTGTTAAATAATCAGAAAATATGTTAGATTTATTTTCATACTTAGTAAAAATTATAACCAAGGTTGTTTTTGTTTTTTAAATCTCTATCCATGTACCTACAAGTATTATACTGATGTTTTTCAAATGAAATACTACACTTACAACATCATCTATTTCTATGAAATTCTGGGGAGGCAAAATTGAATTGAAATACTAGTATATCCTACATTATTCCATTGTTTGTAAAACAAAAAGAAAAAAAGAAAAAATTTCATTTTGTTACTCTTTTGAATTTCTAATGATTTAAAGTAAGTCCAGAGATTGATAGAAATTTCAGTTGACAGTTTTATTGTTTCAAACTCTTTTTTGTCTATTAAGAAGTAACCATAAATATTTCATAAAGAAACTTGCAATTTTTACAAAATTCTACTGGACAATTTATATAAATCCATGAACATAAAAAATAGTTTATATTCAAGTGTTGTTCAATTACTGTAAATTATGCATAGGGAACTTTGGAACACAGCCCTGAATCTCTGACACTGAGCATTCTAGTTTTTGTGTGGACAGGAGCAAGTATATGTTATTGTTTCAGACAATGCTTAATCTGAATTTCCAACAGTTATAAAGGTATGGAATAGTCAATCATTCCTACTGTCCATTCAGGATGAGATTTTCTCTGGTTGTTGTAAACTGGAAGAAGATTGTCTGATTATACATGGACAACTGTAGGCTATGTACTCTAGCGCTGAAATAGAGTGAAGAGGAATTGAGAAGTAAGGGAGACTTCCAGTCTTCTTCAATATTTCTCTCAACTAACAGCTGGTTCCATACATGAAACATTTTGAAGAAGGTTGAGGAACTAACAGAAACAGCTAAACCAGCCAACATCATAATTCTGCTTTCCTAGTGGTTTTTGTTATGGTCTGCATCACTGTGGGAGGCCCACTGTAACCTTGTTGACAGTAATACATTCCAAAATCTTCTGGATCCACACTGTTGATTCTGAGAGTGAAATCTGTCCCTGATCCACTGCCACTGAACCTGGAGGGGATCCCAGAGATGGTCTGGGAAGCATACTTGATGAGAAGTCTTGGAGACCCATGTGATTTTTGTTGATACCAGTATAGGTTGTTGCTAATACTCTGGCTGGCCTTGCAGGAGAGACTGACACTGTCTCCTGGAGTCACAGACAAGGTGGCTGGAGACTGAGTCATTACAATGTCACCTCTGGATGCTGGAAAAATAGAAAAAAAAATATTAGTAGGATATAGCACTGAACATAAAAGACACTTCTAAACTACTTAGAAAAATAAAAGCCTTTCATTTTATCAGTTTCTTTAAACAGGAAGTCAAATCCCATGTGGTGCTGGCTGCTGAATAAAAGAAGAAAATTTCACATTTAAAAAATACTTCTACTTTATTGCCACATCCAAGCAGTCATACCTGAAATCCAGAAAACCAAAAGTCCAAGGAACTGAGGTATGGACACCATCTTTGAACTTTCCCAGAGTTTCTGTGAATCACAGCAGAGCCCTGATAGAGGACTTCTTATATTACTCTAAGAGGCAGGAACACTGAAAGGAAGAAGTACTTATGCAAATCATACTGACTTCATAAGGTTTGTAATAAGACCTTGCCAGAAGAGCAGGCTCCTAGTGCCTTCTTTCAATACTTATCCCCTTGCTGATTACCTGTAGATATGTTGAAATTTAAAGGAGTCTTGGCTTCTACTTACATAATTACATAATTAGCATAGTCTAAGAAGTCTCTGAGATACCTTTAGCAGTTTAAAATGAAGATTATCTCACATCCATGGTCTTATTCCAGGCTTATGTTGTTTTCCTTGATGTTTCTTACAGTATGGGCTGAAGTGTCTAAAAGCACCTGAACATTCAAAGAAGCATAACAACATGTAAACCTAAAGTGATATCACACTATTGAAATTTCATTAAAAGAAGTAAGAAGTTCTAAATGTCTTATGAAGACATATTTCTCCAGAGGGGGGAATGAAATAATTATAAATATTTACTATCTGCCATAATAAAGAAGAATTTCAGAGGCTGAGAAATCAAAATATTTTAGCACTACTTCAGTAAATGCCATCTTGGATGTCTTTCCAACAACAGTGATGAACAATGTCACAGAAATATTTCTCGAATGTTCAAACAATTTTTTCCATAGTACATATTGTTCATGGCACTTAAAAGGCCAGAATTGTGAGACACTCTAGATGAGAAGAGAAATTTCCATTAGTTCCATGTAAAGAAATATGTGTTCCGGTCACTTGGGCCGTATAACCAATTTAAAACACATATATTATATGAAAACTATATGAGCTTTTAAAAAGCTTCAATAACTGCAACATGGACTCACTAGACTCTTGGGAAATGAGGATAGGAGTAAAGAAGTGTCCCAGTTCACTGAATGTGGGAATGCAATAACTATGAAATCATTGTGAGGTTTTCTAAAACAGCTACAGATATCACTACTATATTACCCAGTTACACCATTCATGTGGATATACCTAAAGGATTCTATAGTCTATAACAGATATAAAAGCACATACATGAATTTTGCAGCTCAAGTCATAATGTTTAGGACAAGGAATCAATTTCAATGTACACCACAAGATAAATGGGTAATTGAAATGCAGTACATTGGTTCAGCAGAATTTATCTAGGTATGGAGACTCATGAAATTATGAAAACCTTGGAAAATATATGGTCCTGGAAAAATTATAATTTCTAAAGTACTAAAGTATTTTATTCATATATATATATATATATATATATATATCTCACATTCTTCCTGCAAATGTTACTTATGACTTCGAATTTCCATTTTTCTCTTTGACATTGATTACACATTGATGTAAGAAGCAAGAATGGGGCTCCCCCGTTGGAGTTTTTGGAGGGATTACAGTATAACATATGTGTCAGGGCAATAAATAGTAAAATATTCTGGGAAGTAAGCTTTGTGCAATTGGGATGAGAGGTTGAGGAAGGAGATAGTTAAATATCTTAAGATTATTCTAGTAATCCAAAAAGAAAAAAAATCAAACTAATAAATCACACTTGGTGAGCAAAGTCACACTTGGGTCACAAATTTAGGAAGAGTCCTTGGAGTTAATGGAAACTGGCTTCATGTAGTCAGTCAATACAAGGAGCAGATGTGTGCAATTTCCATATATTAATTATTGATAAATGAAACTACAATGTGAAGCAGCTTGCATAGAATATTAAAGTCTGTACAGTACCTGCAGTCGTTAAAACACAAACACACATGTATAGATTAATGTATCATGGACAATATTTCCTCCTTTCTGTCTCCTTTCTTTCCTTTCTTCTGTTTTTCCTTCCTGCCTTTCTGTTTATTATCTGTCTTTATTTTTCTCCATTTTGTTCTTTATTTTTACTTAATTCCTTTCTTCCTTTTGTCTTTTACTGAGAATTCATTTATTCTCACATAATATATTCTGATTATGGTTCCTCTTCCTTCTATTCCTCTCAGGTCCTACTTATGACCCCTTCCATTAGGATCCAACTGCTTTCTTTCTATAATTGAAAAATAAACATGCTTCTATGCAATAATAGTTAGTAATAATAATGTAGTAAGTAGTGTAATAATAATATTAAAATAAACTAAAATAAATACAATTAAATAAAGCAAAGAATAACACATAACTGTTTTGCCTGGAGTTACAGCAGGACAGCTGGAGATTGGGTCATGACAATGTCACAAACTGAGTCTAAGAACACACATGAAATATTAGTAGAGAAAAGGGAAAGTACATTATCTTTTTAAATGTTCCTATATAAACAGCAAAAATTCTCCAGTAATTACTATTTCCATATATTGAATGAAAAGTGAGTTTTTATGTAGCATAATTTGCTTTTTTGCTTTATCCAATAACATTACCTAAAATCCAGATGAGTAGTCCAGTAATCACTGATAAGGACAGCATCTTCCTATTTTATTTCCCCTTGTGTATGCTGAGCATGCCACAGCAGATGGAAGGACATACTGTGAAGCAAGGACACCAGATATAAGGAATATCTGGGCAAATAATGATGGCTTCATATTGTTGTTAAGTCCTGAGACTGTCAGAACAGGTCACATTGCCCTTCTCTGCCTATATTATGGCTCGCTCTCCTGGCCACTTGATGTAGTGTTTGTAGTTGACAGACATTTGTGCATGCTTCTTAACATATAGGATTGAGCAGTGAGTACAATATAATTCAGATTTTTGCATAATTAGAGTCATCAGGAAAGAACAGCAACTCAGATCCATAGTCTTGGTTCATGGTAGTGTTGCTTTCATCAGCATTTCACACTCTACAGCCTGAATTGATTGGTATTTTATCATCTGAATATTTTATAAACACTCATACTATATAACAGTAGAGGTCTCAATAAAGTTAATGAAAAAGAGATGCTAATATTTGTGGTCTTAATAAGACTTTTTTCTTTCAGAGATGTTGAATATAAACTTTAAGAAGATCATGGATCTGAACGTTGACACATAGAAGTCTGAATATCAAAATGTTACATTACCCCATTATAAATAAAAACGACTTTCATACCATGTGTGTTCTTTTGTGATCGGATTACCTCACTCAGGATATTTTCTAGTTCCATTCATTTGCCTAATAATTTCATGAACTCATTGTTTTAAATAGCTGAGTAGTGCTCCATTATGTAAATGTACCACACGTTCTGTATCCATTCCTCTGATGCAGGACATCTGGACACCTATTCCAGCTTCTGGAGATTATAAATAAAGCTGCTATAAACATAACAGAGCATGTGTCCTTGTTATATGTTGGAGCATCTTTTGGGTATATGCCCAGGAATGGTATAGCTGAGTCCTCAGGAAATACTTTGTCCAATTTTCTGAAGAACCACCAGACTGATTTCCAGAATGGATGTATAGCTTGCATTCCTACCAACAATGGAAGAGTGTTTCTCTTTCTCCACATACTTGCCAGCATCTGTTATCACCTGAGTTTTTGATCTTAGCCATTCTGACTGGTGAGAGGTAGAATCTCAGGGTTGTTTTGATTTTCATTTCCCTGATGAACATTTCCCTTTTGAACATTTCTTCAGGTGCTTTTTAGTCATCTGTGTTCCTCAGTTGAGAATTTTTTGTTTAGCTCTGTACTCCATTTTAAAAGGGTAATTTGATTGTCTGGACTAAAAATTCTTGAGTTTTTTGTAAATTTTGCTATTAGCCCTCTATTGGATATAGGATTGGTAAAGATCTTTTCCCAATCTGTTGGTTGCTGATTTATTCTATTGGCAGTGACATTTGCCTTACAGAAACTTTGCCGTTTTAAGAAGTCCCATTTGTCAATTTTTGATTGTAATGCATAAGCCATTGGTCTTCTGTTCAGGAAAATTTCCCCTTGCCCACATGTTCAAGGCTTTCCCCACTTTCTCTTCTATTACTTTCAGTGTATTAGGGTTTTATGTGGAGGTTCTTGATCTATTGGGACTTGAGTCCTGCACAAGGAGATAAGAATGAGTAAATTGGCATTCTTCTACATGCTGACCACCAATTGAGCTAGCACCATTTGTTAAAAAATGCTATCTTTTTTTTCAATGGATGGTATTAGCTCCTTTGTCAAAGATCAAGTGACAGTAGTTATATGGCTTCAGTAGTGGGTCTTCAATTCTATTACATTGATCAACCTGCCTGTCTCTGTACCAATACCATGCATTTTTATCACTATTGCTCTGTAGTACTTCTATTATGAAGGCATGTTGCATTGTTTCAAATCTTTTTCAACATCTAATGAGATGATCAGGGTTTTTTTTCCCCATTGAGTTTGTTTATATAGTAGATTACATTAATGAATTTGTGAGTATTGTACCAACCTTGCATCCCTAGTATGAAGCCTACTTGATTGTGGTGAATGATGGTTGTGATGTGTTCTTTGTTTCAGTTTGCAAGAATTTTATTGAGTATGCTTCCATTGATATTCATAAGCAAAATTGGTCTGAAGTTTGGCTGAAGTTCAGGATTTTGTTTGTTTGGTTTTGGTTTTTTGTTTTAGTTTGTTTTATTCTGGGTCATTGTGTAGCTTACGTATCATAGTAATTGTGGCTTCATAGATCACAGAATGAGTTATTAAGTGTTCCTTCTGTTTCTATTTTACATAATAGTTGATATTAACTTGTTTTCAAGTTCTGATAGAAATCTGCATTAAAGCCATCTGCCTGTTTTATTTTTTCTATTTATCTGTTTGCTTGTTTGTTTGTTTGTTTGTTTTGGTTTGACAGTTTTATTGACTTCTTCTCTTTCCTTAAGAGATGTAGGCCTGTTTAGATAGTTTACTTGCTTTTTTTGATTTAACTTTGGTACATGGTATCTGTCTACAAAATCATCACTTTCTTCTAGATTTTCTGGTTTTGTGGAGTATAGGGTTTGTAGTAGTATCAGATTTTTTTTTTAATTTCCTCAGTTTTTATTGTTATTTCTCCCTTTTCATTTATGATATTCTTGATATGGATACTGTCTCTGGGCCTTTTAGTTAGTTTGGCTAGGGGTTTATATATCTTGTTGATTTTCTCAAATAAATATCTTTTAGATTTGTTGATTTTTTCTACCATTCTCTTTGCTTCTATTAGGTTGATTATTATCCTGTGCTTAACTATTGCCTGAAATCTACTCCTCTTGGATGTGTTTGTTTTTTGTGTTCTAGGATTTCATTTTTGCTGTTAAGTTACTAGTGTAGAATTACTCCAATGTTTTACCAGGGCACTTTGTGCTCTGAAATTCCTCTTATTGTTGCTTCATTGCATCCCATAAGATTGAGTATGTTGTGTCATCATTTTCATTGAATTCCAGAACCTGTTTAATTTCTGTCTTTATTTCTTCCCTGACCAAGTAATCACCGAGTAAAGAGTTTTTCAGTTTCCATGAATTTGTGGGGTTTTGTTGTTATTGAAGTCCAGCCTAGCCACTGGTGATCTGACAGGGTGTATGGGATTATTTATTGGATAGATCGAGGCTTGTTTTGTGACCTATTATGGGGTCAATATTGGAGAAGGTATCATGAAGTGCTGAGAAGAAGGTATATTCTTTTGTTTTAGGATGAAATGTTCTGTAGATATCTATTAAATGCATTTGTTTCCTAACCTCTATTAGTTTCAATGTGTCTCTCTTTATTTTCTGTTTCAATAACCAGTCCATTAGTGAGAATAGGGAGGTGACATCTCCCACCAATATTGTGTGGTGTTCAATGTGTGTTTTGAGCATTAGTCAAGTTTCTTTTATACATGTAGATACCTTTGCATTTGAGGCATAGATGTTCAGAACTGAGACTTTCTCTTGGTAGACTTTCCATTTGATGAATATAAAGTGGCCTTCCCTATCTTGCTTAACAATGTTTAGTAGAAAATCTATTATATTGGATATTAGGATGGCAACTCCAGCTTTTGTCTTTGGGCCATTTTATTGTAAGATTTTTTCCCAGCCTTTTACTTTGAGTTAATAACTGTCTTTGTAATGAAGGTTTGTTTCTCATATGAAGCAAAATGCTAAATACTGTTTATGTATCCAGTTTGTTATCTTATATCTTTTTATTGGGGAATTGAGTCCATTGATATTGAGATATAAAAGGCAGATATCTACTGTATAGGTGGCATTATCTGTATATGATTTTCTCCTTTTGAATTCATTATGAGATGATTAATAGCTTGGTTTTTTTTTTTTTGGTTAGTTTTTGCGGGTGTTTTGTTTGTCTGTTTGTTTGTTTGTTTGTTTGTTTTTCTGTGTGTAGTTTCCCTATTTGTATTAGAGTTTTTATTCTAAAAGTGGCTGTAGGTCTGGATGGGAATAGATATTGCTTAAATTGGGTTTTGTCCTGGAAATTGGTATCTCCATCAATGATTTTGAGAGTATTGCTGGGAATAGTAGCCTGGGTTGCCAATTGTGTTCTCTTAGGGTCTACATGACCTCTGTCCATGCTCTTCTGACTTTTATTGTCTCTGTTGAGAAGTCTGGTGTTATTCTAATAGATCTGCTTTTACATGTTACTTGGTCTTTTGCCCTTACAGGCTTTAATATTATTTGTTCTGAGCATTTCGTGTTTTGACTTTGTGATGTGAGTATTTTTCTTTTCTGGTTCAATCTATTTGATGTTCTACAGGATTCTTGTATATTATGGCCATCTCTTCTTTTAGATTAGGCATTGTCCTGTCCAGCAGGACATTAAACAAGGGTTCCGGGAGGTCACCTGAAAGAGAGCGGGGGTAGCAGGCAAAGACGAAAGGAAAGACGACCTGTCTATAATCTGATCAGACCGTAATTTTTACTTTTGCACACACAGGTTATATACACAAAAAGGCAGGATGTGGGGAAAGGGATGACGAAGGAGTGTGGGTGTTCAGGGGGAGTACAGATATCTTCCAGAACAGAGTGTCAGCTGGGTGAAGGTTCAGGGAACAGACCACTATGACTCCACCTATAATTCACTTGTCTTTATCTAAGTTGGTACTATCCACCAAGGTTACCCACCTACAAGGCCTTATGACTAGGCTTGGCAGCCTTTCACCAAAGCTGTCTGTTTACAATAACTCCCAGCTATCTGTTTCAGTGTTTTTCCACAGAGACCCAAGACTTGGTGGGAGCAGGCATGTATGTCAGGCCTATTGCTGATTTTAAGCCTTCAGTGTATTAAGCAGGGCTGCTCCCAACAAGGCATGTTTTCTGCTATGAATTTGTTGAAGATGTTTTGGGTTGTTTAAGCTGGGAATCTTCATTCACTTTTATTCCTTTTATCCTTAGATTTGGTCTTTTCGTTGTGTTTTGGATTTCCTGGATGGGATGGGTTAGAATTATTTTTTTTTATGCTTTAAATTTTCTGTGGCTGTTTTGTCAGTATTTTCCAAGGTATCTTCTATGCTTGAGAATCTCTCCTCTCTATCTTGTATTCTGTTGGTGATGCTTGCATCTGTGTTTCTTAACCTCTTTCCTAAATTTTTTATTTCTGGAGTAGCCTCCATTTCTGTTTCCTTTCTTGTTTCTTCCTCTGCTTTTAGGTCTTGGACTGCTTTGTTTAATTTATTCAACTGTTTGATTGTGTTTTCCTTTATTTCTTTATGGGATTTGTTTCTTCCTTAAGGGCTTCTCCCTGTTTACCTTTGATTTCCTGTATTTCTTTCAGTGACTTAGTTAAATCATACTTAAAGGAGTTTATTATCATGATGAAATGAGGTTTAGGTCAGCAACCTGATTTTCAGGTGCTTTGGTGTATCCAAGTCTTGCTGTGCTGGAAGAACTGTGTTCTGATGATGCCAAAGCATATTGGCTCCTCTTGCTTGTGGTTTTGCATTTGCCTCTAGTCATCTGGTTATCTCTGTTGTTAGGTGGTCTGTGTGTCTCACTGTAGAGCCTACCACCTGTGTCTCTGGGTTACTGCAGGTCTCCAGGGAGGCTTGTGACTCTGGTTGTAGCTGACTGTGGGTTCTTCAAAGGGGCAAACAAGCTGCTTATCTGTTTCCATGCCTGTAACACATCTCCTGGTAGACCTTCAGACTCCGGAGTCTTCAGAGGAGCAGATAACATGATGATCTATTGCCCTGCATGTAGCTGATCTTCTGGGAGGCTTTAAGACTGTTGGATATTCAGAGGAACAGTCAATCTATTGCTCTGCATATAACTGTTCTTTGAGGAGGCCTTCAGACTGTGGATTCTGTTGATGTGAGTGCACTAGAACTCCTGGGAGGCCTTCAGAAATCAAGGTCTTCAGAATATCAGTAAAGATGATAATCTTCCCTGGTGATAGGCACAGGACAGAAGTGGTAGTAGAGTTCAAGGTGAGGGATGGGTTCTGAATTCCCTGGGTGCCACAGGGTTCCCAGCTGTTTCAGTTGTTTGAGAGGGTCCCTTCCCTGTTGCCCATTATGCAGCAAAGCCCCTTGGAGGCCTTCAGACTGGGTGTTTAGAGGAGCAGACAAGTTGCTGATCTTCCCCTATGGAAGGCATAGGCAATAAGCAGAATGAAGTTCAGATGGTGGGGCTTGTGGGGACTGTTGGGTCCTGAATCCAGTGGGACCCTTGGTGTTGCCAAATGCTGTGGTTGTTTGGGATGTTTTTCTACTGAGTGCAGCTAAACTCCAGCAGGCCTTCAGACTGTGGAATTGTCAGAGGAGTCTGAGAAAAGGTTTTAATAAACTGAAACAATGGCATAGTCTAGGGCAATTGAAAAATGATTTTGATGAGGCAGTCCTTATAAGTGACCGGTTTTTATTAATTAAAACAATGTCAAGATGACAGAATGTTTTGTTACACATTGAATTAACAAGATCAACAAAAGACCATGGCTGCTTCTATTAAAATCTCAAAAACGGCCTTCAAAGCTTGGAAATATCTGAAAAATACTGTCAACATATGGAGATTGACAAAAGAATGGCTGGGCATCCTAATGAAATCTTTTACTTCTTTTGAAGGTTTGTGTTGTGACCTGTAGTTTTGTGGGAGGAAACTCATCAGACTGGTGACAGTAATAGTTTGTAAAATCTTCATACAGGACACTTTTGATGTTGACTGTGAATTTTTAGTTCCTGACACACTACCAGTGAACACTGATGGGACACCATCCTTGTTTGATTCATCATATTACAGGAGCTTAGGAGCTTTTCCTGGCTTGCACTGGTACCAACATATGTTAATAATGTGCTGCCTAATCAAATAGTGAATGACAACACATTCTTCCAATGATGCAAAAACAGATGATGGAGACTGAGTCAGAACAATTGTATGTTAGGCATCTGAGTTGGAAATACAACAAATATATTCTGTAAATCATGCTATTGTTAAAATTATCTGTAGTTTCAACAGCACTAATAACAGTGGGCTACATAATTCCTTGCAGGTACTTTCCTTACCTAGGAGTGAAAGCAACAGGAACCTCATAATAAACCTAGGGAGGTGAGATGGAGCTAAATAAATCAGCTTAGGAAATTTGGAAAGATCAAGGGACACTTGCCAATTAGGAAGGGAGAGGCTTGTTTTCTCTTCCTTTTATGTATTATTCCCTCAAATTTTATCATCTTAACTGCCATTATTTCTTTAATGTCTTTCAGGTTTCTGAAATGAACATTTCTCATGTGACTAAACCATGAAAATATTTTCCATTAAAAAGTATTATGCAATCACCAAAAAAAAAAAAAAAAATCCTCAGACCACCGGGGAGGGAATTGACCTGTGGATGGAGATACATTCCACAGGATGGAACATTGGACAACAACAGACAAGGGAAGTCCTTGCCACCTCATTCCTTAAAGACCAATTAGTTTAAAAAGTCACACTCTTCTGCCAATCACATTGTGGCTAATGACTGCTGCCTTGAAAATTGTATAAAAGCTAACTGTATGAGGTGCACCAGATTGCTTTTCCTTTTGGATGCAGGATGACCCCAGCATGCTGAAACAATAAAATTCCTCTTGCATTTGCATGGATACCTCCCTCTGAGCTGTTTACCCAGGGAGTTCCCAGTAATCTAAGCCTCTTCAGAGTCTTATAGAGCCGTCCTGCCTTATGTTGTCCCCTGTGATGCTAACACCTGCACTGATTTTGAACTGCTTGTTAAGATGTTACTGAGTGGTGCTCTAATATATTAGCTCATCAAGGATTTGGTTAAGTGAATAAAACTACCAGGCTGGTTCATCTCAACTAAGTTAGCAATGTCTGAAACCTCAGCTGTCTTATGTAATATAAGGAATCTGCAATTTTTTTACAAATGAGAAGCTAAACCAATTGAACATTGACAATAATATCCTCTGAAAAAGTGCTATTGTAATATGATTAATTACAGCTCTAATACATGCTTTATATGCTTACTGTTTTACTGAGGATAGAGTCTATTCACAAAATATAGTACTAGAAACACAAAAACGTTTAGCAACTATTTTTGCTGGTGTCTTTTGTTTCCTCTAATTTCATGACATACTTGGTGAGAAACAGAAACACAATATGAACCAACGTGCTAGAAAGGAAACATGTGATTTATAACACAGAGCATCCTGTGAAATTTCTAACTTGGGCTCTGCAGCTAAACAGTCTGCTTTAATCTACTTAGGATTTCTTTCATTGTGGCTAGGCAAAGTCAGAATTTCCTCTATTCTCAAGTGAGAAAACTGGATCTCCCTCACATCTCTGATTTAAATTACATGCAACTCTACCTAGTATTACTAGAAAATACAGATTATTACCATTCTCCATTGATGAGTAAAGCAAACCATTTTCTACAGAAGTGGAAGCCCTCTTGGTAACATGTTTATTCATGCTTTTGAATGTGCTCTATCTTCTAAACTTGTATAGCTGTAACACAACTGCATTGTTTATTTATACTAGAAAACATACTTCTCAATGTATCTTTTTAGGACAGTGGAACATAATGCCTGTGTGTGGGGTTAATTGAGGTCTGCTCTTTCACAGGGCTCTAGCTGCTTGAGGAGTTTTGACAGTGTTTACCCTACACCAGTGCTGGGTTGGTGTAGGGCTATGGGAAGCTCTGGGACACAGCTCCAGGGGTGGGGAGCACAGTCTGAGGTCCTGGGGACAGCCAGAGCTGGCTCAGGAGTCTCTGGCCCTGCAGGGTTCCCAGGCTCTTGAGCATGCAGGCACAGTTGTAATTCACTAAAGATCTGAGGATGGAGAGGGAGCCCATGGGCTGGGTCTAGCCTGAGGCCAAAGGAGAAAAGTTGGAACTCCAGCTATGTCCCACAGGTATGAGTCCTAGGCTTGGTTGACAGGCAGCTGTCTTGGTTTGACTTGGTGTTTGTGGCTAGGATCAAAGAGAGGCCAAATACAGGAGACTAGATGGAGGCTCTGTAGGCAAAGGCCTTCTCTATGGCTCCTCATGGTGGATCTAGATGAAACAGGCATTCCATGGTTTTAAGGCTTTTATTGTTTAGGCACAAAATGGATAAGTATAAAATGTTACTAATGCTCTGAATATTCAAGAAGATTTAGATAGATGTTTGGAACAACAAATTTATGCTCTTTATGATACTGTTCAAATTATTGGCGAGGAGGCTATTTCAAATATCATGCTAAATACCAATGGATTTGTGTTACTTCCAGAATTTAGAATGACAGCCACTATAATTGGGAAATAAATTGAAAGACACATGCAGGGTATTTGGAGTAATTCTAACATCTCTCTGGATGTTCTAACTTTGCATAATGAGATTATGAATTTAAGGAAATCTGCTTCACTAAGCTTTGATGTTGCAGATATTGCTGATAAAATTATTCATGGCTTAAGTTCAGTATTTCCATCTTGGTCATACTTCAAGAATGGCTTATATACCTTGATCATATTAGCCCTTCTTGTCCTACAAATACTTGTATTCCTGACCATAGTGATAAAACTTGCCTTTTAACACCATCAATATATGTGCAGCCAGAATACATGGCTTGAAACTAAAAATGATTCCCCAGAGTTATTAATTTAACAGACTGTTAGTCAACAACAGGTAAGTGTCTGTGCAGTGCCTTACCAACCTAAAACAGAATAGCTTTGCTTTTGGAAATGCTAATTCCACAATGGAAAAGTGAGAAATTTTTGTCAGAACAACCTAATACAGACGAAGTCTTCTTTCTCAAATAAAAAATGGGGAAGTGGAGAGCCTTTGATGCCTCTTATAGAAATTTGCTGCTTATAGAAATTTGTCAAGTTATTGTCACTGGGCTCAAGGTAGTAGGCTCAGATAAAAATATTCACTTTTCAGCTAATGCAAGGATCAAGGTAAACTCAGCCAAGGAATGTGTGACTTCCCTTTTGTCTTGATAATCCTGATAAGCCCCCAAACCCAGTGACTTGGGGGACTTTGTTTACTGCTTTGTTTGATTACTACCTGGTGAGATCTCTTTCTTCTTTTTCTTATTTGACTACTTTCTCTTTGATCTAAGAACAGATCCTATTCTTGGCAAATACCTAGAATGGTATAAAAGCTGGCTGGGAAAAATTAAAGCTGCTTCAGCCTCAGCATTGGCTGGAGTCATGTTATAATGTTTGTCTAATTGTAGTTCTCTTCTGGATCTTCACTCCTGCCCTTGAGACCCTGTTGACTTACTGAGCTGACTTGGTCAAAATGGTACGTATTTTTCAAAACCACCAATATCTGAAATGAAGGAAAGCATGTAGAGTATTACAGATAAAGGGAGACTGAGCAGACCAGACTTAAGGCATCTGTTTAGTCTTGCTAACTCTATGTGATCAGATATGAAGGAGATTACAAAGGAGGTTTGGGAAATAATGTACCTGTATACAAAAGATACAGTGGAAACAATTAATCCAAAGTTGTTAAGGCATTTTCTCTTTTTCTATTCACACCCCTCTTCCAATATATGATGACTCTGAGACTCCAGTATATTTACAAAGACCTAGACCATAAGCCCTGCTGCTCTTGAACTAGCTCATGATTTAATATCCCATTTATTCTAACCTAAGTTCACCTATAAATAATAATATATTCTTCAAAATACTATTACAAATAATATATTGTTTAAAAATAATACAGTACACAGTAGAATATCTACACAATGTGGAATAATGTGAAACCTACAGCATAAATGTATAATGCTTATTATTGATTGTTTTTTTGTGCTGGAACCACATGGATAAAAGCAATTAGTGAGAAATACACAGTAAAATATGGAATGTTGAGCTGTGCCTTGCACAAAGATTCCACTGAGAAATAAACAGTTATATTATTTTGTTTCGGAGAATATGATTTCCCCAGTTTTTTAAATAGTAAGCATCAGATCTCAAAAGTTTACCTTATTTTGATATAGCAGATGGTTGTGGATTTTAAATTCTCCTCTTCTGATTTCCATTGTCAAATACAAGGTCCTCAAATTTAGTATATTCTAGAATAAGAAAGATATCTTGAAAGTAGACTCCTGGAAGTTCTGTTGATATCAGCACTTGAAAGTAGGTAGTATTATCAAAAACCACGGTTCTTCATAAAGTCACACAGTGACTGGCCAGAAACACTGTTTCTATTCTTGGGGCCTGAGTTGATAGATTCTGGCAAATTACTCCTGCTGATAGCAGGAAGTGTTTAGGAAAAGAAACATAATTATATGGGCTCTTTATCATTTAACTTAACTCTTCATGAGCCAGAGAAAAATAAAAGATCAAGAGAAAATCATGCATACATAACACAGGCACATATGCACACAAACATTCGCCAGGGCCTAACCACCTGTTTCATCAATTTCACAAGTGCACATGCATCGTAAACTACATTCGCGTATACTTATATACATGCAATCATATATGCATGTATTCGTATATACACATATACATGTATACATATTTGATTGATAGAGCATAGCCCAAACAGCCACATTTATTTTATATCTCAGCATTTTTATACCCTATTAGGCAATAGTCTTGTTTAAAATTCTCTCACAGATGAAATGTTACACAAAAGGGGGGTTAAAGAAGGATGGTTATTACAAATTCTGAGCAGTATATGATTCTATAAGCTCATTATAAGTTCAAAGCAAATGCTTCCTATAACCTTGCTTTAACTTAGTGCACAACTATGGCCTCATCCTTGGACCTGACTAAGAATGTGTATTTTTTATGATCAAAAATCTGTCCTAAAACTTTTTCTCTTCTTAGTGCAAGGGAAAAAAGCTTAGTGAATTCTTATTAAGAAGCCTTAACTTACAATATTATGAGAAGGGAGCAATTCTGTTTTTGACTCTAACTTATTATATCTTTCTGGTAAAACAACTAAAACTTCTTTCTAAAATTATTTCAATTAAATCAAGGTTTTATGAAGTTATTTCTTTATCTAAACATTATTATATAAAAATATATCCTCTTACTGATAGGCAAGATATTTGCCAACTACGTTGTACTGAGGCCCAGGAAATATTAAGCTATGTGACAGTGGCAGGAAAGGTATAACTACAGTGTGAATCAGTCCTGAAACAAAGACTTTGAAGTCCATTCTCTCAAAAACACACCCCTTGGAGTCATGAAAATTAGCAAGGCATCTCCAGAAAACACACTTGCTTGTCCTAACCCTTCCTCCAGGGCTTTTGTCAAAGCAATCATGAATAATAACTATCATAACACCTGTATGGACATATCTTAGTCACTATACACTGGCTGGAATCTCCTGAATGTACATCTTTTAAATTCATTACTATGTACTTGTCCCTTCCCCTTACTTGATATCCTCTGTCTTACACTCAGCCATGGAAAATGTGTCTGTCTCCTTGAAACAGGCAAAGATTTGCTGGTGGTTGGATATTGCATAAAGCATAGATTTTTAGAGTGAAATGAGAATTGGTTAGATTGTGAAGGTCTGGTTTGGAAAATGTTGGATTGTGTAAACAGTGGAGGAGTAGCCACACACCAATATTTCAGGCTGTCACAGCATCTGCATCTATCCCATGATACAATAGAGATACATGTTAGGAGCCGCGTCCGCCATTGGAACATGGCGCCGGTTTCCTGCTTCCTGGTTCTTCTTGCGAGCCTTGCTTGAATGTGCGCCTGCGCAAGGCGCGAAAATCAGTATGCTAATTTGGCGACATCATAAGAGCCAATGAGTGTGCGGCACATCTCCTAAAGCGCTATATAAGCCACTAGCTTTTGGGGCTTGGGGTCCCTCGCCTCACTACCATCTAAGAGAGCTGTAACACTAAAAGAGCTGTAATAAAAATGCTGCCAGAAGAATCCTGAAGCGTGGCGTTCTCCTTTTCGGCGAGGCGGCGCCCCGCAGATACACATATTTTTCTACAAAATTAAATAGTGAATCTTGAGGCTTAAGAGTAGCATGGTGTTTTGATTAACTCCAGGTTCAGTGTTTGTCTTCCTTGTAACTCTACAATGTAGGACAGAGTCATCTAATACAGCACAGTCTAAGAAGTAAGTGAATCAAGATAACAACCCATTTTTATTGTTGACTATTATCTTCTTTGCTCTACCCTCTAAAATCCTTTGCAAAAAAACTGAAGAACAATAGAAAAACAATTTAAGGGAAACTTTTTCTTTTGTTCATTGGAAAAAGATCTGAGGTTCCCTAAATTGTATTGCTCATGTTTTGACAGACTCTTGTAACTTAGAACCCTGCTTGTCATCACCATCCTGGAAGTATAACCTTCCCTCTTTTGTTGTCCTTGCTCCCTATCCAGCCAGAAGGAATCAAATACACTGGACTTCCCAGGCCTGGCTCTATGTTTAATTCACCTGCTGACTTTTGCAAAAACAGGCTTATTCTCTACAGTCATTGCATCATTCGAATTCTCACTTAGAGTCTCAGATCACCCAATTATCTTCAAAAAATCAACTGTTTTGCAATACTGCTGGCCCTGACAGACCTGTGGATGACCACAACATCTATCACAAAATGTTTCCATAATATACTCAATTCTGTGAGCTTTCCTACCAAAGGATTTAATATAGATCTGAATTCTGCTTTTAATTCTGAGGGCAGAAAAGATATCTAAGTGATAGCTCCAGCATGTAATGATGCATTTTATGCCCAATGAAAACAATCTAATAAATATTCTATGCACCAATCTTCATTGGATATACTATGACATTTCTGACGATCCCTGAAAACCAGGTTTAAAATTACATGCCTCCTGTCAGGAATAGTAAATCCAATCTTTAATGTAGTCACATTGAACCAATAAGAGTTTACTCAGAGAGACAAAGACTGGTTGTTTAATTTGTATTTTGTGTATCAAAAATCATAAGTAAATACATCCAACTCATCTCTGTCATTCCTGTTTATCTCTCTGGCTCTCTGTGTCTCCTATTTGTAGAAGATTTAAGTTATTAACTACCACATAAGGTTGATTCATGCCTGCCTGCTAAAATGATTCCTGCCAAGTTACTCTTGGATGAATCCTCTGGAAATGAGAGCTCCCCAATTAAATATGTTTTGAAAAATTGCCTTGTCTATGATGTCATATCACAGCAATAGAAAAGTAAACCATTAAATATCTGATAACTAAGATATGAACCATACACACAGAGAAGGAAGTCATAGGAGAAGAAAATGAATAGGGTAAGATACATCTCCAAGGGAGGGAAAATAGAATAGATATAATATGTGACCCTTACGTTATCTCTATAGCCAGAGACTTTACCAAGATCTATCATCCAGGTGGCTAAATAGAACAAATGACAACCATTTTATCTGTATGAACACAACATGCCTGTTCCTTCCTATACCTTTTAAGATAGGACAGGTAACCTATCTCTAACACTCACCTTCAAATAAGAAACCACAGGTACCTTGGATTAAGTTTCTATGTAATTACACTTCTTTGTATACCAGGGATAGTATTACATCAGAAATTTTTTTCCCAAACTCTACTATGTGTTTACTTTTATTGGGAATACAATGAGTGACATCAAACTATCTAAATCTCATCCAGGTTCAAGAAGTTAATTTTAACGAGTTTTCTTCATCATCTCTTTGCACTTTGCTTACCTGCCTCGACACTAGCACAAGTCCCTTCACTCAAAGGCAGGAAGAGTGCCTTAAATTTATCTCTTTATCTGGAGTTATCAAAAGTAGGATGTCAAGTGAGTGTTGACCCTTGAATATATGTCCCCTAGGAGAAGAGCCAATGTTCATAATCATTAAACTATTTCCCTGGATTTCTTCTTCAGTTTTTAATCCTAGAAATAGATAATCTTTTCTTACCAATATAACATAACATCTCTCTCTCTCTCTCTCTCTCTCTCTCTCTCTCTCTCTCTCTCTCTCTGCGTGTCGTCAACCCTATTAAATGAATTTCAGCTATTGATAATATTCTGCTACACATAAACAGGTATTTCTCATTGTTGGTTTTTCCTTATCTTTTTGTTTAATCAAAAATGTACACCATCCTCTTGTTTTGATACTAGGCCTGGGAAAAAAACAGGTATGTAGGACATCGAAAATTTTCTCTGACTACTAAATAAAAACATCACAATGACCATTAAGCCCTAGCAAAGAAACACTAGCAGCAGTTGAGCAGCTAGAGATATCATAAGGAGCAGTTGGGGCAGCCTGTGCTCTCACTTCTGCTTCTCTGGGTGGTTTATATCATGGCTTGAATCACTGTGAGAGGAATACTAGAACCTTGTTCACAGTAATAGCATGCAAAATCTTCAGGATGCATGCTGTTGATGTTCAGAGAAAATTGTGTGCCATATTCACTTCCGCTGAGCCATGATGGTACACCATGTATCAAGTTGGTTGCAGCCTAGATCAGGAGCTGAAGAAATTTTCCCTGTTTCTGCTGATACCAATCTAAAGCATTGTAAGTATTCTCACTTGCTCAACAAGTGATGGTTACACTTTCTCCCACAGATGCAGCCAAGGAGGCTGGAGACGGAGTCATCTCGATGTCACATCTAGTATCTATGATTGAAAAGTTGAAAACATTCAATACATACAAATAAATCAAGAAATTAGACTCCAAGCAACCAAATAACCCTATTAAAAATGGAGTATGGGATACAGAGCTAAACAAAGAATTCTCAACTGAGGAAACCCGAATGGCCGAGAAGCACCTAAAGAAATGTTCAACACCCTTAGTCATCAGGGAAATGCAAATCAAAACAACCCTGAGATCCCACCTCACACCAGTCAGATGGCTAAGATCAAAAACTCAGGGGATAGTAGATGCTGGCAAAGATATGGAGAAAGAGGAATACTCCTCTGTTGTTGGTGGGATTGCAAGATGGTGCAAAAACTCTAGAAATAAGTCTGGTTGTTCCTCCGAAAATTGGACTTAGCATTACATGAGGACCAAGCAATACCACTCCTGGGCCTATATCCAGAAGATGCTCCAACATATAACAAGGACATATGCTCCACTATGTTCATAGCAGCCTTATTTATAATAGCCAGAAGCTGGAAAGAATCCAGATGTCTTTCAACAGAAGAATGGATACAAAAATGTGGTGATTTACACATGGAATATTACTCAGTTTTAAAAACAATGAATTCAAGAAATTCTTAGGCAAATGGATGGAACTAGAAAATATCATCCTGAGTGGTATTCACTCACTGATAATTGGATATAAGCCCAGAAGCTGGAATACCCAAGATACAACTCACAGACCACATAAGCTCATGAAGAAGGAAGGCCAAGTGTGGGT
>NW_021604992.1:371901-442380 GCF_004785775.1 Grammomys surdaster
AAATCTTCCTGCTTGTACTCTAATGCTAATAGAGCCCACAAATCTGTTTGAAAAAGTAGGTCTGCACAGAGCTTCTGGGAACCTGCCTACACGTTAGTTCTTATTTGGGTAATAAAAATGACAGCAGCCAATACCTGGGGAGGAGAGACATAGTTATGGATTAGGTTTGTACTGTGTACCACAAGAAGGAGGAGGAAAAGGAAAGACAATAAGGCTACCATGGAAAAGTAATAATATGTAAGAGGGAGAAGACAGCCACCTTGTAAAGGGGACCAGAAACCTACCCCCAGAAGGTGCTCAGTTAGGTCAAGAGCAGCCAAGACAAAACATAGAAACTAGTAAGTAGTACGTTATACTTGTCTGTAGGAAGTTGTTTCTAATAACATAGGTGTTAGGCAGTTACTCAGCCATTTTGCTATTTAAAGTACATTAAAATATAAAGGCTATGTGTTTCTGGAAACATAAGCAATCTAAGGCAGGAAGGAAGCCTGCAACAGGATTTATTTAAAAATTAATAGAACAGAAAAAATATAGGCAGAACATATTGCATGAAAAGTCTATTTTGAAAGAAAAATGAAAAACAATGAAAATAGGAGCACATAAGTTATACATTAACACACAACCCACAGTCAAAGTGAGTGGAATACACTGTCACATTTTACAACAAGCTAAATATTTGAGGGTATATTTCCTTCTTATGGTTCATGAAGGAGAGATATGTACTAGGAGTTTAATATGGGTGACTGCCTATTATCACTGACAATCATACTGTGAATGTGCAACCCCATAATTAATTTTTGTTCAAATTTATTCCTACCTGATTTTACAGGGTCAGTAGATGGGAAACAAAGGACTGTCTATTAGAATTCATTTAGAGGATACAGTTTATCATTATACATGTATTGCAAACCAATGAAGGTACATTGTGCATATCGATCTGCCTTTCAGAATGCATTCTTTAATGTATTTTATTACAATTAAGATTCTACCAAGGGAATCCTAAAGAGATAAACTTATTTCTGTTGCTGATAGCAAGGAATTTAGCATCTCTATTCAAAAGTTCTAGGTTCGTAATGTATCCCTAGAGGTCTCTCTTCCTCTAACTTTCTGTCTCTCTGTGTCTCTGTCTCTGTCGTTTTTGTCTCTCTGTCTCTCTGTCTCTGTGTGTGATTGTGTGTATGTGTGCATGCATGTATTTGCTTCGTGCGCATAGCCAAGAGAAAGTGGAATCCCAGCTTGCTAACATATTTAATATCCTTATTTGCTTCATAATCATAACTGTCTTGAGGCTTGATGAACATAGGATGCAGACAGGCACCAGAGATTAGGCTATGACTCCACTATAGACTACATTTCTCTACATGTAGTTTGGCTCTGTTGTTCTTCCTCAGGCTGTGTTCTTAACTCTGTTGTACAATGCTGACACAGTAAATCTTTGAATAATTCTTTAGCAATTCTACATGATCACACTGAGCCTGATATTATTGGCTGTATGGACAAATAGGAAGTGAATTATTATAGTGTTGAGACAAAAGGAAAAATTGGGAAAGGGAAAGATGGCTTTAACCATCAATTACCATAAGTATAAATCTTTGGCATCAAAGTCACATTCTCTGGAGGATATGAATGTAATGTAGAAGAAAATTGTGTCTTTGAAGATGTAGACATGAAGATTTACAGCATCTCTTCTTCTCCTTCCAATTCATCCAACTATGGTGCCTGTCTGTGGCTCTTGTTGTCCTAACTGGGCTGCCTTGTCTGGCCTCAGTTGAAGAAAATAAGCCTACTCACTCGTCATCTGATTTTAACAAAGAAATATGGTTTCTTGTGGGACTAGTTCTGCAGTTAATGATACAGTCTTCAGTATAGAAAACTGTCTGTCATAAATTGAAACTTAATCAGAACACTGTATTCATTTAGAATCAATACATGTGGAAAAGCCTATAGATATATAGGGTTTGTTCACCTTATATGAATATTGCACCCTAAAATTTTTCGAGGAAGAAGTTGTATTTTAAAGATCTGTTTTTATCAAAGATAAATCTCTCAGACTCATGAGTAATAGGAGGAAAAGCCCTGAGCTCATTCTGGCATCTTCCTTAAGAAGGAAAGTTGGGGAATCATTTTGTCTATTCCTGTTTTTCCCACAGTTGAAGAAGAGCAGAAAGCACAGAGCTGAGACTATGCCTCTCTGTTGTCAGGAGAGACCTAAGCCACACCAATTAATGCATGTCTTCTCTGGGAAATCTGATATTAGCACAGTCTTAAAAAATTAAATTAGCTTTTAAAACATTCAAATAAACTTTCTATCGATCACAAAACTTGTAAACTGTAAGAGCTATAGGTGAGGAAGAAACAGAAGAAAACAGTGTCTGGACATGACAAGACTGTTGATTTCTGAACTAACAGTAGCTGTGGCTCTCTGTACAAGACATCCAAAAGATTAACACCATCAGTACTGAAGCATGAAATGGGAAGAGCTCATGAGCCTATACCACTAACTGGTGAGTTGTGGGTAGTTGATGGCTTCTAAGGGAGGGTTAGACAATATTCTCTAAGAGTGTTGTCTCTGATAAATTTACCATGCTTGCGCTACTGAGCATTCATATATGAACATTTTATATATAGAGATAGATAGATAGATAGATAGATAGATAGATAGATAGATAGATAGATACACATGCATATACACATACACACACACACACACACACACACACACACACATATATAAAGTCAACCCACATTGGAGTTAGTGTGGAGGGTATATTGGATTCAGTGTTTAGGTATGTTTATATGTAGACAAGAAACAAGAGGGGAGGGGATGAGGAATGTGTAGTAGAATTGAGAGTTCAGGAAAATTGGGGGATGCAAATATCAAATACACATATACATATATGAAATTCTCATTTATAAAAAAGTATTACATTTTGAAAAATTGTTCAGTTAAACCAACAGTAAACAGAATCAATTTTCCTTATTCATAAGATCTATTAAAATTTCAATTATTTCACAAAGCATGTATGTTAGAATGATGTAGTTTGTTGTTAAGTAAATAACCCACAAAGTCTTTATTCACACTGCAGGACTGGAGAAATATCTCATCAGTTAAGATCAGATACTCTTCTCACAATGAAAATAAATTACCTTCTAACCACACATCATTAGAGGATCACAAATACACACAGCTCCAGCTTTCTTTTGATTCTGCTTGAGGACTTCATTTACAGGCACATATTCTCATGTTCCCATATACACTTCCATTTAAAAATGAAATATTGAAAAAGAACATACTGTTTTACAGAAAGGCAAAATTATATTTCTAGTAGATATGTATATTTAAATATAATCAACACAAATTAAAATGTAATAATCACTTTAAAAACAAAAAATATTATGTTGTTACATAAAGGTGAAACCATTTCATTCATAATGGTCCACATAATGAAATGAATAGGAGACATAGTCAATAAAGGGCCATGTTAATGAAGATCAGGTTAGGGCCATGAAAAAGGAGACCATGGAAAAGGGATGAGAAAGCATCTTAGAGTTGGGAAGACAGTAGTCACATTGTCACTGCTGGGTCTCTAAAATAGCATAGCACTTTAGACACTTGAATTCTTAAACACCTATTTATTTTTATTTTATAGGTATAAGTAATTGGAAGTATGTATATATGAGTAGTGTGGGCATACTTGGTACCAGGTAAAGCTAAAAGATGTGGTCAGCTTTCCTGATAGTAGTTACAGATGGTTATGAACTTGAAATATGGGAAATGAACCCAGGGTCTCCGGAAGACTAGCCATTGATCTTAACTAATTAACCACCTCTCCAGCACTCTTGCATCCTTGACTTTAGACCAGTGTATATGCACACCTGCATAATACTGCCATGATCATGCTGTAGGCTTTAAAAATACTGAGACAATGAGAATATAGTATAGTAAAGTAAGTTCAAAGGAAGAAATTGGGTCTCCTCTGTTCCCTCAAATGATTGCCACTCATTAATATTGTGTGTTTGAAAAGCAACACAGAACATTTGACTGTAAAATGAATGAATGAATGAATGAATGAATGAATGAATGAATGAATGAACAAAAAGTTATTAGGAGCTATTGTCTTTTCGGAAGGCTGCGGCCTTGTTAGAATAAATATGCCACCATGGATGCATGGCTTTGAGGTCTTAAATCCTCAAGCTACATCCAGGGTAAAACATATGCACTCCTAGGCTGCCTTTGGATCAAGATGTAGAACTCAAGCTCCTCCAGCACTATGTTGTATGTTTCCATGCTTCCCATCATGATGATACACTATAGAACTGAAACAGTATAGAATTTTGGACTCTTGAGTTTTTAACTACCTATTTATTTTTATTTTATGGGTACACATAGTTATCAGTATGTATGTACATGTAGTGTGAGCATTCAGATTCTCTGAGGCTACAGTTTCAGATGGTTGCAAACTTACAATAGGGGAATTCCACCCAGAGCCTCTGGTAGAATAACCCATGATATTAACCACTGAGCCATCTCTCTAGCCCTTTTTACTTCTTGACTGACTTTACTTCTTGACTCCTCAGTGTATATTCACTCCTATACAACACTGAGATGATTAAGTTGTATTCTGTAAAGAGACTCTGACAGTGAGGATAAGTTAGAACAGACAAAACGTCTTTAACAGGACTTGTTCCCTCAAATGACTTCACCCAATTAGTATTGTGTGTTTGACAAGCAACACAGAATACTTTATTGTTAAATAAATAAATAGTTAAATAAATAAATAAATAAATAAATAAATAAATAAATAAATAATATGTATTAGGAGGCATAGTCTTTTTTTTTTAAGAAGGTGTCCCCTTGTTAGAATAAGTATGTCACTTGGAGGCAGGGCATTGAGGTCTTAAATAATCTAGCTACACACAGGGTGAAACACATCGCTCCACTCCTAGACTGCCTTTTGATCAAGATGTAGTACTTCTAGCTCCTCCAGCACCATGTTTTCTGCATGGGACCATGCTTCCCCTCATAATGATAATGGACCAAAACTCTAATACTGTGTCAACACAGTGTGGTGCTGAAGTAACTCACAAGGGTAGTACAGGAATTGATAACAATAAAGATGACTATGATAGATAGTTTTATTTTAACTTGACACAAACTAAAGTCGTCAGAGAGGAGGGAACTTCAGTTACGATAATGGCTCTATCAGACTGGGTTGTAGGCAAGCCTAGGGGAAGTTTTCAAATTAGTTATGTGTGGGAGAGAAACCAGCATATTATGGGCTGTTGATGTGCATTGTATAAGAAAGCAGATTGAGCAAGCCATGAGAAGCATGTGAGAAAGCAGCACTCTACCAAGACCACAGCATTAGTTCGTCCTCCAAGGGCATGCCCTGTTTGAGTTCCTGTCCTTGTTTCCTTCAATCATCCACAATAATTTAGAATTATAAAACAAATCATTTATTTCCTCCAAAACTTACTTTTGGTACTGGTATTTTATCATATCAATAGTAACACTATAGCAGTAATAAAACTAATACTTATTATTATTCTCTAATGAAAGAAAATACTGTGTGACCTATTTATAAATCATATAGTGATACTAGAAAACAAACTAAGGTTCCCTTCACATAGTAGAGAAAATTCACAGCTATAGTTTCTATTCAGGACAATGGTAGATGTCTTGGAAACCTCCAGGTGTGAGTCAGTTCAGTCCAAAGCTTGTGAAAATACTTCAGTTGTAAGCTGCTTGTGGCCTGGCATCTCAGCTCCAAGAAGCTATGGAGCCTCTAAAAGAGGAGTAGCTTGTTGGATAACTAGAATTGCTTGAAAAAATTCCCATATTGTTGGATTTTCCACCCTCACATTGGTCTGTAGAGTCCCTGAAGGGTACTTTTAGTTGTGCTGATATAAAAAGTTTGATGTCTTGGACAATAATAATCTGAAATAAAAATGCAAGTTACAAAGTATTATAGATCAGATATAAAGAAATTATACAGCTTATAAAATCAAAATGAAAATGATTATTCCTATTTAAGGACTGAGATCTGGACAAATATAGAAGAATCTTCCTCTTTGTTTTGGGATTGTTTAATACAGTCAAGATCAGATTCACAAGCTACTTTTTTCACAAGCTAAAGCAAGTTGTGAAAACCACAGCATATTGTATAGCATCAGCAAAGGTATAGTGAGAGTTAAAGAAATATCTTCAAGTTTATGAAGTCAATTAAAATTTCAATTTTGGCCAACAGAGAGAAGAGAAGCAAAAAATATTCCAAATGCAAAGGGTGTTATTTAGACTCAAACAATTCATTCACAATAATCATGGTGATATTTCTAATTATAAATGCTACTATTAATACACAAAAAAATAAAGTTACAGAGAAAATCATTCAGGCAACAAAAAATTTTGCTTACTACACACAATAATGAGGCCATTATCTATTTTTGGTGAGGTTAATTCTAACTAGAAGCAACTGGAATGTCAGGTATAAAAGTGAAAGAAAGGTCAAGTCAAAATCATACTGTTTGTAGGGGAATTAACCTGTAAACAATAAAAAGCATACTCACAATTAAAGATAATATTCCTATAAGAAATTAAAGAATACACATTTTTTGCCAGCACATTGTGGTTCAGGCCTTTAGTCTCAGTATAAAAGCAGATAGGTAAATTTCTGTGAGTTTAATCTCTACCTATTCTACATAGCAATTTCTATGCTCATGGTGGGGGAGGTGGTAGACAACAAAGATTCATGTCTTAAAAAATAAAAGAAAGAAACAAATTCTTCAGAATCATGGAGAATATTGAAGAAGCATAGAAACAAGATAATACTGCAAATTAAGAAATTCAAGTTCAATTAAATTCAAACACTTTTGAGTGGTTTGGGAGAAATATGGAAGTTGTAGATGATTAACTGAAGGAAAAGCATTAGAGGACTTAGGTAGACTCTGTAGTTCCATTTGTAATATGAACACATATAAAAAGAGACTTCAGTGCACACTTCAGTGTTTTGGTCTTTGCTATATGTTTTATGTAAATAATCTGAAGAACAAAATGGTAAGGGCACTTGTAAAATAATACAACATGGTAGAAGACTTTTAAATGCCACTTATTTCAGGTAAAAGATTTTGTCATTATTGGTTTTGTTTCCTTTAATAACAGAAATTATTACTCTGTCTTTTACTCAAAGGAAAGAAATACTTCATTACACACAGCTACATTCAACTCAGAATTTGCCTAGGGAAAACCTTCCTCTCCATGTCTGAGATCAAAGTTCATCTCTAATGTGGCTTGACTGACAAGGACTTCCTGGATCAACTGCTCAAATAGAAGTGCTGTTCTTGCCGAGTGGTGGTGGTGCACGCCTTTAATCCCAGCACTTGGGAGGCAGAGGCAGGCAGACTTCTGAGTTAGAGTGCCGTTCTCAATTAAGATGACTGCTAATGCTCTAGGTCTCAAGAAGGGCGTGGATGAAGAAGCAGATAGAGTGAGACAGTGACGTCGTGGATTTGCCTGCTATCAGCAAAGATTTTGTCTACATACAGCATGTACATCCTGGTCACCAAGTGTGAGCAAGTAATATTTAAGTCTTGGGAGACTGAAAATGATCAAAATCAAGCAAGGGCCTCTGCTCTGGAGAAGATTTCCTAATACAGAGAGTGTAAGGCCCATTCAATATGCAAGCTTCTGTGATCAGCACGTGATTAATGAATTCTAGAAAGTCCTTCGTGCCTTGAGTTATTTGGATTAACTTTTGAAATTAAACATTTTTGAAACATGAATTAAAATCATGAACATGAAATGTGAGTCATCCTGAAATATAGAGCACAAACAAATAATGAAAATAGCTTACGATATTTGCAAATTGAACTATTTGTTTCTAGTCTCCTGATGGTAGGTCAATCAGAGCCTCCTACACAGTAACGAAACCAATTTCTTATAATGATTATGAGGAGACAGGCCAGGCTCCGAAGCTACAATACTATATGATTCCACCACAACACTGGAATATCAGACAGGTACAGTGGCTGTGGATCAGGAATAAATTTCATCCTAAAACTTAGAATAATAAAAGAGAAGGACATTAGAGTTTATTAATCCACACAATGAATAAAGTTTCTTCCCACAGTGATATAGCTGAAACCCCAACAATCCTAGTGGGTGTAAGTAGGCTGCTCTATTTATTAAATATATTTGTAATTCTACTACTGAAATTGCTTTTTCTTTTACTACTTTGTCATTTTTTCGAAGATTATTTTCTATCCTACTAACATATGAAATTGTGGAAAAACATCCATGGATTTTGTGTGGCTTCTCTGAACAGAAGGACCTCAGTGACTCCAAAATACAAACGAACAGTGTGCACATTCCTCTGTGGTACAAGATGCTTTTGGTGACAATCGTTGATTTCATTTATATTTTGTTGAAAAGAAATGAACATCAAAAGTTGAATTTTAATAATAAAATAATATCTAAAAGATGTGGAACATGCATAACAGAAGCTGTTGACCACTGTGATTAAATTAGGGAAAAGCTGAAAGAAGCTGAGGAAAAGGGCAACCCTATAGGACGACCAGCAGTCTCAACTAACCTGAACCCCTGAGACCTCTCAGACAGAGTATCACCAAAAGCCGCATACACCAGATGATATGGGGCCCCCAACACATATACAACAGAAGACTGCCTGGTCTATGTTCAATCAGAGATGACACAAATAATCCTCATGTGACTGGAGGTCCCAGGGAGTTTAGAGTTCACTTGTGATGGAGCCTGGCAGGGGTAGGGATAGCCTTGTGGAGACTGGGTAGGGAGAAAGTATGGGATGTAGAACAATTGAAGGGTGTATGGAGGGAGGATTAAAATTTGGAGTGTAAAAAAAATACTAAAAAGAAGAGTTGTATTTTTAAAATAAGACTATATCTAAAAGATGCAGAATATACATTTCCCCCTCCATCACAGGCAGAATTCAGATTATCCTGAGATTTGTATTCAAGAATGATGAGAATTTTGATACTGTGGCCAGGTTGTAGGATTGGATACATAAAGATTATACAGTGAATGTCAGTTAGAAACATTAAATTTATTATTTGGTTTTAAAATGAGGTTAAAAATAATCACACAAATTTGTATTTAACCATATAAGGAAAAATAAGCCATATGTGGTGTTTGTATAGAAGTGAGACATGTCTAGGTGATGATGTGTACTACTACCACTTTCATCAGAAGGTAGTATGTCAAGGAGTAATACTTCTGACAAAGTCCACTGAAGCTCCTGAGCAAGTAAAAATCAAGTAAGTTCTTTCCCGAACATCTCATTCCCACTGACTAGTTTTCACAGTCCTGGAAGGTGCTGTGCCACGGCTGGCAGTGAAAAACCATCATGAGCCTCACCCAGTTGTGAACCCAAAATATTAGAATGACTGGCCTGGGAAGCCATGCTGATTGGCGTAATAGTGGAATGAATCCTATGGAAGCAACCAATCTCATTCTGATCAGGTTTTACTCCTGCCAACAATCATTGTCTAGACTGTTCCTGGGCCCAAGGATAGAAACCATGGATGTTCTTACAGTCTATGACAAACCCACTACTTATATCCACTGAAAATTTTCATTAACATTCACTATTTTCCTACAAATTAGTTTTCTTTATATTAAATGAAAACTATGTTATTGGAAGGCATTTCTTAAAGGAAGAAAAAAATTTAAAGCTCTTCAGAGGAATTTTGACTTTTTATGAATGATTGTGGTTCATGAATCTTGGAGGAATCAGCCTTGCTCTAATGGTTTTTGTTTAGAGAAGTAATACTCTGGTACCCTGGCCATTCAGCACAATAATTGCTGGGAGAATAATCTATCTCAGTATTGTCAATAGTAAGGAAAACTTCTGTTCCAGACCAACGGCCTCTGAACTGTGCTGGAACTCCTGAAACGAGAATAGTTGTGCCTCACATTAAGGCTTTAGGGGACTGTCCTGGTTGCTGTTGATAGCAAGAGAACTGAGTTTGCTCATAGGGATTAGTCTTGTAGGTGACTGTGATCTGGTTTCCAGTATTGGCAGTCAGAGTAAAAGGAGACTGAGTTAACACGCAGTGCATTTTCAACTCTGAAACTTCATAAGACACAAAAAAGGCCTATCTAGAATATATTAGCACACATGAAGGCATATATACATTGTACATTTCAAAGACAATCTTTTGGATAAAATACCTTAGAGAAAATTTCCCTAAGGAACACACTTAACATGCTGAAACTTTCTGGAGTCTCCAGCAGGTTGCTGAGAAGAAACCAGAGAAGTAATTCCCTACTCTTATTCTCACCTGAGAGGTACAACAGAAAGAACAAATTTGGGATAGAGATTACACTCAGTTGGCTGAGCACTGATCACTCCAGCTGATCTGTCTTTTGTCTTGGAGGATCTATTAATGCAACTCAGAGATGGAAACACTCTGAGTAATAATTATGCAAAGCAGATTCAATTAAACATAAAATACTGGTCTTTAATACACCACTGCATAATTTGAGGTCATGAGACACACTTGAAGTACTTTCTAGAATAAATGACATCACAAGATATTGTAGGGCATGTGCCTAATCAAAAATGATAACAGATGGCTACCCATCTGCCATATCCATAATAGTTATTAACAGTTAGAAGGATCAATTAAATCTACTCATGATTGTGCTAGGAAACACGGAATTTTGGTATGATAATACAGTAAAGAAATTTTTACAGTAAAGAAATATTATAGTAAAGAAACATTTCCATCTGTTTATACTTTGAATTTTATTTATATTTTAATATGTCTATTGTAAAACATTTTACACAATATATTCTCGTTATGTTTTCTATGCCCCAATGCCTCTGATATCCTACCTATCTCCCCATGTGTCCAAGCTCATGCCCTTCTTTTTATTCTCTCCTTTGGAAAACAAAACAGCCAATAACAACACAGAAACAAAAGAACAAAATTAAAAACCTAAAAGCAACAATAACAAAACTAACTCAAGAATAGAAACAAAAAACTTGAATTTCAAAAACAAAACCAAAATGTCATAAGAAACATTCCCACACAAAAACACACAAAAACAAAATCTAAGAAAAATAATATACAAGCAACACACCAGTAATATAACAAATTACTAAACAAAGCAATATGAGGCAAAAAGCATGCAACGTGCACCGAGTTCATTTTTGCTAGGCATAAATGTGAATGAGGCCTAACCTTAAGTTTGCTTCAGATACCCAGCGAGACTCCATTAGAGAAAACGTGTTTTCCTATACAATCTGGTGTTCACTGCAGGTAGTTTCTTGGTTAGGGATAGAAATTTCTGTCCACTTCCACTTTCAGTGTTGCTTTACTCATATACAAATCAGGATGTCAGAATAGCCAAGAACAGCAAATCAAATGCTAGCTCATGCTGATGAGGATGTGGGAAAAGAGAAACAATTGGTAGAAGTACAAACTCTTACAGCACTATGGAAATCTGTGTGGAGATTGCTCAGAAAAATAGGAGTAGGATCTATGTCAAAATCCAAGATCGAGCTATACCCAAAGGACTCTAGAAATTACTGCAGACCACTTGCTCAATCAGGTGATTGCTGCTCTATTCATACTATCTAGAAATGGAAAGGGCCTAGGTCCTCACCAATGGATGGATAGACTGTGGTAATGTGCCACATTTGCATAATAGAATATGATTAATTTGTTGTCAGGGATAATTAAGGTGAGAAAATTCAACCAACACACTTCTTGTTAGTTTGGTTGTCGTTTTCAAGAAATGAGTCAAAAACAAGAAGAGCATTTATGTGTTAGATTCTCTCTATTTAAATAGAAATGGAACAACTTGTTAAGTTTTATTCAAAATATATGTGGTGAAGAATTCAAAGAACAAAATAGAAAAGATATGTAAAATTGATGGGTTTCATAACCGTAGAATCAACACAAAACCTCACATCTTAAAATACATTCTTAAAAATCACATAAAAAGTAGTATGTGAGGTATGTATTCTCTTCAAATATAAACTTATAGAAAAAATTTGTGAAAGGTATATTGAAAAGAAACTATAGTGTCAGGACTAAAAAGTATTCACAATACCTACAATATAAGAAATACTTCTCAGACTAATCCATGAACAGGAAATGACATTAAATAAATAAAATTTATTATTCATTGGTATTGTAATCAACATCAAATGACCCATTCTGAGGGTGAAGACTGTCTTTTTAATTTTTTATTGAATATTTTCTTTACTTACATTTCAAATGTTATCTCCTTAAACTGTTCCAGTCTAGAAAATCCCTATCCCATCTCCCTTTCACCTGTTTTCATGAGGGTGTTACCCCACCTATCCACCCACTCCTGTTTACTTGCCCTCCAACTCCCCTACACTGGGGCATGGAACAATCACAAGACCAAGGGCCTCTTCTCCCATTGATGCTCATCAAGGCCATCCTCTGCTACACATGCAGCTGGAGCCATGGGTTGTTCCATGTGTACTACTTGGTTGGTGGTTTAGTATTTGGGAGGTCAGGGGTATTTGATTGGTTGATATTTTTTTCCTATGGGGTTGCAAAACCTTTCAGCTCCTTTAGTCGTTTCTCTCTAACTTCTCCATTGGGGATGCTATGCTCAGTCCAAAGGTGGGCTGCAAGCTTCTGCCTCTGTATTAAACAGGCTCTGCCAGACTCTCTAGGGAGACAACTATATCAGGTTCCTGTCAGCATACATTTCTAGACATTCACAATAGTATCTGGGTTTGGTGAGTATATATAGGCTGGATCCCTAGGTGGGATAGTCTTTGGATGACCTTTCCTTCAGTCTCTGCTCCACACTTTGTCTCTGTATTTTCTACCTTGACTATTTTGTTCTTCTTTCAAAGAAAGACAGAATCACCCACACTTTGGTCTTCTGTCTTCTTGAGCTTCATTTGATTTGTGAATTATATCTTGGGTATTCCAAGCTTTTGGACTAATATCTACTTGCAAGTGAGTGTATACCATGTGTGTTCTTTTTTGACTAGGTTACCTCACTCAGGATGATATTTTCTAGTTCTACCATTTTCCTAATAATTTCATGAAGTCACTGTTTTTAATAGCTGGGTAGTACTCCATTGTGTAATTGTACCACATTTTCTGTAACCATTCCTCTATTGAAGGACATCTGGGTTATTTCAAGTTTCTGGCTATTATAAATAAGGATGCTATGAACAGAATTGAGCATGTGTCCTTGTAATTTGTTGGAGAATCTTTTGGGGATATGCCCAGGTGTTGTATAGCTGAGACCTCAGGTAAAACAATGTCCAATTTTCTAAGGAATTGCCAGACTGATTTCCAGAATGTTTGTACCAGCTTGCAACCCCACCAAAAATGGAGGAGTGTTCCTTTTTCTCCACATCCTCACCAGCATCTGCTGTCACCTGAGTTTTTTATTTTAGCCATGCTGACTAGTATGAGGTGGAATCTCACGGTTCTTTGATTTGCATTTGATGACTAAGGATGTTGAACATTTCCTTAGGTACTTTTTGGCCACTTGATATTCCTCAGTTGAGAATTTTTATTTAGCTCTGAACCAAATAGGGTTATTTGGTTCTCTGTGTTCTTTGAGAAAATCAACAAGATAAATAAATCAGAGTAACCTGAAGGCACAGAGACAGTATCTAAATTTGTCTTTGTTTTTCAGGCAGGTTCTTACTATGTAACCATGACTGGCCTGGTTCTTACTATGTAAACCAGAGTTGATTAGAACTCTTGGAGATAACCCGGGCTCCAAATTACAAATGCTGTGTTTAAAGACATAACAAGCACACTCAATCAAATTTTAAATTCTTAATCACTTTTATAAAACTACTGTTTTACTAGTAAGCCCTACCCTATTATATACAATCCTTGATGAAGGCCCCCTTATTAAAGGCTTGAAGTTTCTTTTTGCAATCTCCTTTCTACTTGTTAAATCATCAAGACATATGTTAGATTTATTTTCATACTGAGTAAAAATTACCAGCATAGTTGCTTCCCTTTTCAAAATCTCTGTCCTGGCACCTACAAATATTTCACTGATATTTTTCAAATAAAATGCTAAACTTACAACTTCTTCTATTTTCACAAAATTTTATGGGCCCATAAGTGAATCAAAATGCTAGGATATCATCCATGATTCCTTTTCAATCTTCATTTTGTTACTCTTCTGAAATAAATCCAAAGATTTGTAGAAACTTCAATTGACAAACCTAGTTTTGTTGTTTCAATCTCTTTGATTTTTTGTTGGTAGAGTAGTAGATGTAAACATCTCATCAAGAAATTTTCAATTTTTCCAAATTCAGTTCAACAATTTATGTAAATCCATAAGCATGAAAAATACTTTGCTCAAGGGCTGTTCACCTACTATAAAATATGCATAGAGAACTTTTTACTAGAGTCATGAATCTCTGAGTCTCTAGTCTTTGAGGGACAGGTATAAACTATTTGCTAAGGGTTCATACAATGCCTCTTCTGAATTTCCAGCAATTATTAGGGTACAGAATAATCAACCTTTTTTTTCCTGTCCATCCAGAATAAAAATTTCTCTGGTTGCAGTACACTGGAAGATGATTGTCTGATTATATAAGGACAACTGTAGGCTATGTATTCTGCTAAAATACAGTGAAGAAAATCAACAAGTCATGCATAATTTTGGGAATTTTTCATCCCACATATTCCTGTAAATTCATACCTGGCCGCATCTGAGAAACACTTTGAAGACAGTTGTAGAACTAACAAAAGCAGCTAAAGAAGCCCAATCTCACACTTCTGCTTTCCTAGTGGTTTTTGCTATGGTCTATATCACTGTGAGAGGCTTGTTGTTACCTTGTTGACAGTAATACATTCCAAAATCTTCTGGATCCACACTGTTGATTCTGAGAGTGAAATCTGTCCCTGATCCACTGCCACTGAACCTGGAGGGGATCCCAGAGATGGTCTGGGAAGCATACTTGATGAGAAGTCTTGGAGTCCCATGTGATTTTTGCTGATACCAGTGTAGGTAGTTGTCAATATTCTGGCTTGCCTTGCAGGAGAGACTGACACTGTCTCCTGGAGTCACAGACAAGGTGGCTGGAGACTGAGTCATTACAATGTCACCTCTAGATGCTGGAAAAATAGAAAAATATTAGTAACACACAGCATTAAATATGAAAGACACTTCTAAACTACTTAGAAAAATAAAAGACTTTTATTGTATCAGTTTCTTTAAACAGGAAGTCAAAACCCATGTGGTACTGGCTGCTGAATAAAGCAGGAAAATGTCACAGTTAAATAATATTTCTACTTTATTGCCATGTCCAAGCAGTAATACCTGAAATCCAGAATAGCAGAAGTCCAAGGAACTGAGGTATGGACATCATCTTTGATCTTTCCCTGAGTTTGTGTGGATCATGATATAGCTCTGAGAAAGAACTTCTTATAATACTCTAAGGAGCAGGAACACTGAAAAGAAGATGTACTTATGCAAATCCTACTGACTTCATAAGATTTGTAATAAGATCTTGCCAGAAGAGCAGGCTCCAATGCCTTCTTAGAATACTTAGCCTTTGCTGATTGCCTGAAGTAAGGTTGAGATTTAAAAATGACTTAGCTTCTACTTACTTGGTTACATAGCATAGTCTAAGGGATACATTTAATAGTTTAAAATGAAGATCATATCTTATCCATGGTTTTATTCCAGACTTATGTTGTTTTCCTTGATGTTTCTTTCTATTCCTTTTTTTCCTTAGATATATTCTTTATTTACATTTCAAATGTTATCCCCTTTCCCACTTCCCGCCACTGGAATGCCCTCCCTCCCCCTGCTTCTATGAACATGTTATTACACCAAACCACCCACTCCTACCTATGGGCACTTGATCTTTGACAAAGGAGTTAAAACCATCCAGTGGTATTGTTGCTCTCCTCATGGTGCCACAATCACTTTCAGATCCTTCAGTCTTCTCTCTAACTCCTCCATTGGGAACCCTTGATCAGATCAATGGTTGGCTGTGAGCATCCACCTCCGAATATGCCAGACTGTGGCTGACCACTAAGGAGACAGATATATCTGCCTCTTGTCAGCATGCACTTCCTGACATCCACATCAGCATCTACCTTTGGTGACTGGAGCTTTCCAGGGTCTAAACCACCAACCTGGGAGCACATGATGGGGGGACCCATTACTCCAGCTGTATATGTAGGGGAGGATGGCCTTGTCAGGCATAGGTGGATGAGGAGATCCTTGGTCCCATGAAGGCTGGACACAGAGTGTGGTGTAATTGGAGAGTGGGGAGGTGGGAGTGGGTGGGGAGATAGAGGCACTTCTTCATAGAAGCAGTAGGAGAGGCGATGGGATAGGGGTTTCCTGGGAAAGAGGGTATGGAGTAAGGGGATAACATCTGAAATGTAAATATATTATCCAACAAAAAAAAAATCCAGTGGAAGAAAGACTGCATTTTTAACAAATGCTGCTTGCTCAATGGTGGTCAGCATGTATATGAATGCAAATTGAACCATTCTTACCTTCTTGAAAAAAAGCTCAAGACAAAGTGGATCAAGGAACTCCCCCATAAAACAAGATAATCTAAAACTAGTAGAAGAGAAAGTGGAGAAGAGCCTTGAACACATGGGTACAGGGGAAAAGTTCCTGAACAGAACACCAATGACTTATGCACTAAGATCAAGAATTGACGAATGGGACTTCATAAAATTGCAAAGCTTCTGTAAGGCAAAAACCACTATCAATAAGACAAAACAGCAACCACTAGCTTGGGAAAAGATCTTTACTAATCCTACATCTGGTAGAGGGTTAATATCTAATATACAAAGAACTCCAGAAGTTTGACTCCAGAAAATCAAATAACCCTATTAAAAAATATGGGAGAAAGCTAAACAAGGTGTTCTCAACTGAGGAATATCAAATGACATAGAAGCACCTAAAGAAACATCCTTAGTCATCAGGAAAATGCAAATCAAAACAACCCTAAGACTCCACCTCACAGCACTCAGCATGGCTAAAATAAAAAACTCAGGTTACAGCAGATGGTGACAAGGATGTGGAGAAAGAGGAACACTCCTCCATTGTTGGTGGGATTTCAAGCTGGTACAACAACTTTGAAAACCAGTCTGGTGGTTCCTCAGAAAATTGGACATAGTATTACCTGAGGACCCAGCTATACCACTCCTGGGCATATATCCAAAAGATGCTCCAACATATCACAAGGAAACATGCTCCACTATGTTCACAGCACCATTATTTATAATAGCCAGAAGCTGTAAAGAATCCAGATTTCTTCAAAAGAAGAATGTATACAGAAAATGTGGTACATTTAAACAATGGAGTACTACCCAGCTACAAAAAGCAATGACTTCGTGAAATTCTTAGTGAAATGAATGAAGCTAGAAAATATTATCTGGAATTCCTGAATGAGGTAATCCAACAACAAAAGAACACATATGATATCTACTCAGTGATAAGTGAATAGTAGTCCAGTTGTTCAGAATACCCAAGATACAATTCACAGACCACATGAAGCTCCAGAAGACGGAAGAACAAAGTGTAGATGCTTTTGTACTTCTGAGAAAGGAGAACAAAACACTTAAGGTAGGAAACACAGAGACAAAGTGTGGAGCAGAGACTGAAGAAAAGGTCATGCAGAGACAGCCCTACCTGGGGATCTAAACCTTGATGTGTTTTACAGTATGGGTTGAAGCATCTAAAAGCATCTGAACATTCAAAGAAACAACAATGTATAAAGCTAAAGTGATATTACACAATAGAAATTTCATTAACAAGAAGTAAGAAATTCAAGATGTTTTATGAAGACATAGTTCTCAAGAAGGAGAAATAAAACCTTTTTAAATGTTTATAATCTTCCAGAATAGAAAAGAATTTCAGAGGTTGAGATATCAAAATATTTTTAGTACATTCCAAATAAAAACTGAAGAGTACATCTTGCATGTCTTTCCAACAAGAGTGAGAAGGGTGTCAAAGAAGTATTTCTAGAATGTTCAAACAAATTCTTTCCATAATACATGTTTTTCATGCTACTTAAAAGACCACAATTGTGAGATAGTCAAGATAAAGAGAGAAATTTCTATAAGTTCCACTTAAAGAAACCACCGTTCTTGTTGCTTAGGCCATATAACCAAGGTAGAGTATATGTCTTATATAAAAACTATGTCTGAGGTTTTGAAAAGCTTCAATAACTGTAACATAAACTACCAAGTCTCTTGAGAAATGAGGATAGGAGTAAAGAAGTGCCCCAGTTCACTGCATGTGTGAATGCAATAACTATAAAATCACTGTGCAGTTTTCTATAACAGGTTAGAGATATCACTACTACATTATCCAGTTACACCATTCATGTGGGTATACCTAAAGGATTCTATAGCCTACAACAGACATAAAAGCGCATCCATGAATTTTGCAGCTCACTCACAATAGCTAGGAAATGGAATCAATTTAGATGTATACCATAAGTTAAATAGACAATTGAAATGTAGCGCATTGGTTCAATGGAATTTACATAGATATGAAGACTCAAAAAATTATGAAAACTTTTGAAGGTGTATGATCCTGGAAAAATTATAATGACTAAATCATTCTATTCCTTCATGTATATTTGCCACATTCTTCCCACAAGTGTGAATTATAACTGTGCTGTTTGACAGGGACTATATATTGATGTAAGAAGCTGAAATGGGACTCCCACATTTGGTGTTCTTTGGAGGGATTACAGTAGAACACATAAGACAGGGAAGTAAATAGCCAGATACTTTGGAAAGAAAGGTTTGTGCAGGATCAGGATGAGAAGCTGAGAAAGGGGATGGTTAAATATTTTAAGATTATTCTACTAATCCCAAAAGGAAAAACAATCAAACTAGTAAATCATATTTGATGAACAAATTTAGGAAGAGTCATTAGAGATAATGGAGTATCTGGAGACTGGCTTCATGATGTTATTCAATACAAGGAGCAGATGTGTGTAATTACCATACATTAATTTTTAGTAAAAGAAGACTATAGTGAAACAGCATGCATGGAATATTAATGTATATGATTCATCAGCAATCAAAAAAACACACATAAAGAAATTAAAATATCATGTGCAACATTTTCTTTCTTTCTTTCTTTTTCTTTCTCTCTTTCTTACCTTCTTTAATCTCTTTTCTCTTTCTGACTGTCTGTCTTTCGTTTCTTTTACTTTGTCATTTCTTTTGTACTTCTTTCTTTCTTTCCTTTTTTTTCCTTTCTTGTTTTACTGAAAATTGATTTTTTTACATAATATATTCTAATTATGGTTTCTCTTCCTTGTATTCCTCCCAAGATCTCCTAATGACACCTTCCCTCTAGATCTACTCTTTTACTGTATATAATTACAAAATATATACAGGCTTCTTTGCAATATCTATAATAGTATATAATAATAAAGTAAAATACGTATAACAAGATAAAACAAAGACCAACATATCAGTATTGGCCAAATCAAACAAAAGAAAAAGAGCCAAAGAGAAAGCACAAGAAACAGACACACTTCCTCACATATTCAGGAATGCTAAAACAACACTGAGTGGGAAGCTTGTAATATACATATGACTTGTAAATTAAAAACAGAAATGAATAATCTGTATAAATAATGTTAAATTTAAATTACAAAAGGGGGATAAAATTATTTAAAGTGAAGATAGCATGATAATATATGTCAAAGGTACTCCAAACATAATTTGAGTTAATTTTCTGTTGTCCATCTGATGCTATGCATCCAACCTACCCTGAAGAGAAGTTTGTCTTCCATGAAACCAAATTTTCATTTGGAAGTGGCTATTAATAGGAGACAGACTATGGTTAGGAATGGAGGATGTGTCTTTTAGCTCTTGGACCCCAACTGGACATACCCCATTCAGTCGCTGTGCATGATGCTTCGGTCCCTTTGAGTTCATTTTATGTTAATCATGTTAATACTAGAATTCTTTTCTTGGGGCCCTCTGTCATCTCTGAGTCCTAGAAACTTTTCACTTAGTCTTCCATAGGACATTCTAGCAGTTTTAGAGAAGGATTTGAAGGAGACATCCCATTTAAAGCTGAGTGTCCATGGTCTTTCATCTCTGTGAAATATCTGGCTGTGGGTCTCTTTATGGGATCTCATCTGCTGTAGAACAGAGCTTCCTTCATGATAGCAGAGCAAAGCATTTATCTATGAGTATTACAAAATGAAGGAGAAATTTTATTGGTAGTGTTTTTTATTTCTTTGCTTGCTTGCTTGCTTTCTTCTTTGCTTGCTTGCTTGATTTAGAGGATCACTATATAATTTTACTTTAGGTTTTCAGACTTTCTAACCTCTGGTCTTTTGGCACTTAAACAGCATTGGGTACAGGTACCATCTCATAGAGTAGGCCTTCAGAAAAATCAAATTTAAGTTGGTTACTATCACATATTTGTGCCATCATTGTAATAGCATAGCTCACAAACAGAAAGCATTCAGGATCAAAAAATATGAGTCTGGGGTTAGTGTTTACCTTTCTCTTTTGTTCACTGGAGAGTACATTTATTTACCAAAGACACTAGCATATACAGGTAAGTGCACCAACTCAACACATCCATATTGAAGGATTGTGTAAATGTTGTCTTCAGAAATAAGGCTTTCCTATACATGTTTTTGGATAACAATCTACCATCTACAATGTAGGCTGTTTGGTAGTTCCAATTGCACACCTTTGTTCAACAACTCAATTAGATATAACCCAATCCCATTACAGGAAGTTTCATTTGATGACCAAAAATGATCAACTTGGGATCTGTGTCCCTCATATTTTGATATTTTCATTTATATTGCCTTCATATGTGTATATTTTTGGAAGATTTCATTATATTAGTTTTCCATACTGCCTCTCATTGACTCGTGTTTTGTCTGTTTCTTCCATCTCTCCCTGTATACCCTCGCTTATCAGCATATTCCTATCCCCTCACCACTTGAACCTCCTGATCTAGTTCCCATCACTGAGCCAATCTATATATAACATCTATTCTGTTTCTTTTATTTTATATAATGTTGAAAAATATCCTCGTATTCCTAATAATTCCTAAACTTAAATCATGAAGTGGTGTTAGATTTTTTAGAGAGCATTTTATATAGCTCATGAGATGGTCACATGTTTTTTGTCTTTTAGCTTACATATATGATTAATTACAATTATTGATTTTCATATATTGAACCACACTTGCTTCTCTGTTATATAGCCTGCAAATCTTGGTGGATCGTGTTTTAGATGAACACTTAAATTCAGTTTCCTAAAATCTCTATTGAGAATGTTCCCATCTCTCTTCATAAGTTCAATTATTGTATAATTTTCTTTGTTTGGTCTTTATGTGGTTTAGGAATCATGGTAACTGGCATCCAGCAGAAATAAAAGAAACAGGCAACCTCAGGAGGTGGGAATTTGGGGGAACACCCTAGAATGTACCAGACACCAGAGGGATGAGAGACTCTCAGGTCTCATCTAAAGAAGTACCTTAGATGAAATGCCCAACAATAGGGAAGAGGAACGTATAGAGCCCACCTACAGCAGAAAGACAAGGCATCAAGTAAGGAAAGGGGTTGCCAACCCACAGTCAAAACTCTGATCAATAATTGTTCCTGTCTGAAAGAACTGCAGGAATGGAAATAGAGAGGATCCTGAGGAAAAGAAGGTCCATTGACAGGTCCAAAGTGGGATCCAGCTGAAGGAGAGATCTCAAGGCCTGACACTATTACTGAGGCTATGAAGCACTCATATAAAGGGACCTATCATGACTGCCCTCCTAAAGACCAACATGCAGCTAAAAGAGTCAGATGCAGATAGTTGCACCCAATGGACAGAAGCTGCTGACCTCTGTGGTTGAATTGGGGAAAGGATGGAGGAAGCTGTGGAGTAGGACAACCCTGTAGTAGGACCAGCAGTCTCAACTAACCTGGACCCCCAAGATCTCTCAAACACTGGACTACCAAAAATGAAGCATACACCAGCTGATAGGAGGACACCATATCATATACAGCAGAGGACTGCTAGGTCTGGGTTCACTCAGAGAAGAACCACCTAACTCTCAAAAGACTGGAGGCCCCAGGGAGTTTAGAGGTCTGGTGGAGTGGGGGGTGGCACATCCTGTGGAGAGAGTCAGGCAGGGAGGAGGCATGTAAGGTTGAATGGTCAGAGCATGGAATGGGAATGGAATGGGGTCTTGAGTGTAAATAAATAAATAAATAAATAAATAAATAAATAAATGTTGGGGAATGATCATTCTCTTTCTAATTAGTAGAATAATTTAAGGAGTATTGAAATTAACTTCTCCTTGAAAGTTTGGTAATATTCTTCACTTCATCTGGCTTAGAATTTTTTTCTGGGTGTGGGGGAATCGGTTGAAAGAGTTTTAATTATTGCTTCTATATCTATTAGTTAATTTTCTTATCTGGTTTTGGTTTAATTTTGGTAAGTAGTATGTACTGATAAAATTAATCATTGCCCCTAATTAGTCTAATTCAGTGGAGTACAGATTCTTAAAGTATGGTCTTGTGAATCTCTAAGTTTCCTTTGTGTTTGTTTTTATGTTCCCATTTATTATTTCTAATTTTCTTAATTTGAATATTCTCTCTCTATCTTTTAATGATTTGGATAACTGTTTGTCAGTCTTAATGATTTTACAAAAAGAACCAACTCTTTGTTCCATTAATTCTTATATTTTTTTTGCTTGCTTTATTTTTTCTATATTATTCATTTCAGCCCTTAATTTGATTATTTCATGGCATTTCCTCCTTTGGGGCATGGTTTGTTCATTTTGTTCTAGAGTGTTCAGGAGTGCTGTAAATTTACTTGTGTATAATCTCTCCAATTATTTTTTATATTGACATTGCTATGAACTTGCATCTTAGAATATCTTTCACTTTGTCTGGTAGGTTTGAATATGTTGTGTACTCATTTGCAATCAATTCTAGAGAGTCTTTAATTTCTTCCTTGGACCATTTTTCACTCAATATTGAATGGTTAAGCTTCTATGAATTTGTAAAATTTTTGTTGTTTCTTGTTTCATTGATATCCAGTTCTATTTAATGCTACTCAGAGATGCAGGGAGCTATTTCAAATATATTGAATATGTTGAGAATTTTTTAGTATGCAAATATGTCATCAGTCTTTGAGAAAGTTCTATGAGGGCCCAGAGGAAGGCCTACTTATGTATGTGTGTATTTGGGTGAAAAGTTTGCAAATATCTGTTAGGATCATTTGCTTTTGAATATCTCTTAGCTCTAGTATTTCTCTGCTTAAATTTGTCTGTATGATCTATCAACTGGTAAAAGTGAGATATTGAAATCTCAGATTCTAAGGGAATGCAGGGCAATATGTGACTTAAGCTATAGTAGTGTTTCTTTTATGAACTTGGATGTCCTCGTGATTGGTATATATATGTTAGAAATTCAATATCAACATGGATGATTTTTTTTACTGATGCATATGAAGTGTTCTTGCCAATCTCTTTTAATTAGTTCTGGTTACAGTCTATTTTGAAAGATATTATATTAACTATACTATATTACTCCTTGGTGCATTTGCTTAGAACTAATTTTTCAAACATTTTACCTGAGATGATGTCTATTTTTAATGTTAAGTTGCAATTATTGGATGATAGAAGGATGGATCCTGTTTCTAATCTAGTATGTTAGCTTGTGATTTTTATTGAGAAACTGAGAATATTGATATTGAGAGCTATCAGTGAGTGATGTTTCATAGTTTCTCATATTTTATTTTTGTTGCTTTTGTGGTGGTAGTCATGGTATATGTATGCATGTGTTTCCCTTCTTTTGGTTTTACTGGTCAGTGACTATTTATTCCTTTTGTTTTCATGCTTATAGTTATCCGCTTTAGGTTGTAACTTTCCTGTTAGTACGTTCTGTATGTCTTGATATATAGATAAATATAGAATATGTTAGATTTTGTGATAGATTGTCCCATTTTCTCCATCTACTGTAATTGAATTTTTTGCTGGGTATACAATTCTATTTTGACATCTATGGCATTGTGAAGCCTGTAGAATATCTGTCTAGGTTTTTCTGGCTTTTAGAGTCTCCACAGGGATGTAAGGTATCATTTTAATATTTTATATTAGTTTTATGTTTTATGTTAGTTAGAATTTACCTCTTCGATCTTTCAATATTCTATGTTCTGCATATTTTGTGCTTTGACTTTTGTATACCAAAGGGAACTTCTTTTCTTGTCCAGTTTATTTTGTGTTACATATTATTCTTGTACCTTGATAGGCACCTCCCTAGATTTGGGAAGGTTTTCTTTTTTCCTTAGAATTTTGTTCAAGATGTGTACTTTACCTGAGTTTCTTCTGATTCCTAGTAATTGCATATTTTGTGTTTTTAGAGTGTTCCACATTTTGTGGATTCTTTGTACATGATTTTTGTATTTAAAAGTCTTTGACTGAGGTGTCAATTTCTTGTATCATGCTTTAAATACCATAGATTTTCTCTTCCATCTCTTTTAGTTTATTGGTAAGTCTTGTCTCTCAGGTTCAGGTTTTCGTATTTTTCATTTCTATAATTCCCTCACTTTCTATTTTATTCACTGATTCTGTTTCTACTTTCTGGTCCTCAACTGTTTTGTTCATTTTTTCCACTGTTTATATTTGTTTTATGGATTTCTTTAAGGGATTTATTCATGTTTTCTTTAAGGAACTCTGCTATATTTTTAAAGGCTATTTGGGGATTTTTGACTTGTGCTTCAGCCATGTTACAATACCAAGGGCCTCCTATGGTAGGGTTACTGTTATGTAGTGGAGACTTACTGTCCTGGCTGTTAATGATCATATTTTTAATCTAGTGTTTAGGTATGTGGGATTTGGAAAATTGTAACTCTAGGTGTTGATATCTGGTTTTGTCTTTATTGGGTGTATGTTCTATTCCTTGGATTCAGTTTTCCTTTCTGGCTCTAAATAGCATGTGGTAGCTGTGTATTTCCTTGTGTGAAATTCTTTTGAGATCCTGATTGATGTAGCCACTGGGCCTGCCATAAAACATGTATTCAAGGTATTTGTAGCTGACACTTAGGAATCTGGATTGGCTACGTAAGAAAGGAGAAAGGTGTCCATAGGGATGAGGAATAAGGGATGCTTCACCAAAATCTATTTACAGGCCTGGGAATAGGGACACAAAGTGAGGAAGACCACAATAACTACACACCCTGCAATATACTTGGAGATTCTATATTTTGAAGAGCAGCAATAGTAAAGATCTGCAGTTAGCCGAACTGCTTCACCAATCTATTTGCTTCCCAGGCAGACATTGCTGGAAGGTTCCTATAAAACACCTATGGTTATTGAGGGCTGAAATATAAGGATGAATGGGATAAGGTGATTATAGGAAAAGATCTGTGTGAACCTCTGGAGACGCAAGCAGAGAAGGAAGGAAGGCCTCAACAGTTGGTCTGCAACAGAGATGGAGATGAGGCTGGTTGATTGGATTTTGAGGAGTGGAGAGAGACAACAACCTGCAGTTAAGCTGCCTGTTTCCCTGTCCTTTTTTCTTGGTGTCCACATTCCTTAGTTAATGACAAGCAGTCTCAATATGTCTCATAAGACCCTTCTTGACTAAGTGGTACTATACCATAAATGGGTAAATTTACAAGCTTTCTCAGCATTTCTGGGACAAAATGAATCAGACATTGAAGAAAAGTCCATCCAGTGATCTATTTATATAGAAAGAACTTGAGATCCATCCTATGGGCAGACACCAAACCCTGTCACTATTGCTGGTGCCATGTTGTACTTGCAGACAGTAACTTAGCATGGTTACTGAGAGGCTCTACCAGAAGCTGGCTCAGACAGATGCAGATACTTACAACCAACAATTAGGCTGATGCCTTGGGTCATTATGGAAGAGTAAGGGTCAAAGGAGCTGAAGGAGATTGCAACCCACATAACGACCAACAATGTCAACTAACTCAGACATCTGGGAGCTCCCAGAGACTCAGCCACAAACTAAAGAACTTACATGGGCTGGATTATGACAACCTTCATGGTTGTACAAGAGGACTGCCATGTCTGGCCTCAGTGGGAGAGAAAGTGTGTAATTATAGAGAGACTTGATGCCCCATGGAAGAAAAATGAGAAGATGGGAAATAAGGATGTGGATGTGGTAGGGATGATGACAGCACCCTCTCAGAGACAATGGATAGCAGTGATAATGAAGAACTCTCGGACAGGGGACTGGGAAGGTGGGCAACATTTGGAATTTTAATTAAAAAACTATTGAACATAAATAAATAAAATGAAAAATAAACTTATAAACAATTTACAAGTTTTATGCATGGAATTATAAAATCAGTTACTGAAATATCACATCTTATAACATAGCTTTGTAACTTTGGAAAGTTGTTATGAACAGTAGTCAAGAGCATTTGCTGCTCCTCCAGAAATTCTGAGTGTGGCTCTCAGCACACTTGTAAGGGGGTACATAATCAACTGAATTGCCAGCTTCAGTAAATGGAATCCAACACAGTATTCTGGCATTTGTGGATATCTTCACACACATGGTATGTAGTCACACAGACACACAAGCATGTACACTAATAAATAAAACAGATTTTTAAAATTTAGATTTCATGTGACTAATAGCAAATAAGTATTTTTGTGTGTTAATCATTCATTGACATCATGGAAATGCAAATTAAATAAGTACCATCAAGAATTATCACATATGTTGATGTAGATTTGGGGAAAGCAGAGCTCTTATTTACAACAGGATGGAAAGCAACCTAGTATAGTCAATATGGAAATAAATGTGAACATTTCTCAAAATATTAAAAGCTTAACTCCATTATAACTGAGTCACAATATTTTTGGCCATGTGCTAAAAGATCTCTATACCTTATGACTTAGATATTTGCACACCTATGCTTATTGTTTGCCTATTCATGAAAGTTAAGCTGCACAATTAGTATAGATATCCCTAAACACAAGTGAATAAAGAACAACAACAACAAAACAATATCACATACAAATGACAGGGATTTATTCCATTGTAAAGAAAAAAAATAAAATCATGGAATTCACAGGAAAATGGATAGCTGTAGAAATTACAGTACAAAATTAGTTTACTCAAAATCAGACAAAAATAAAAGTTTGCTCTCATATTCAGATGCTATCTTATAAAAAATATGCAAGTATTCTCTCTCCCAATCACACACACACACCCATATAATTCCTATACTTCAAAATGGTATATGTTTTAAATGTTAATAATAAGGCTCTGGATCTTTCATTTTCAGTACTTTTTTTCAGATTTAATTATAAGATTTAATTATAATATTTTCATTAGTTATTTGATAATTTTATTCACTTTATTTCACCTCTATCAATCGTCTTTCAGATAAACACTCATCTCCAACATTCCCTACATAAACACACACACACACACACACACACACACAAATAACCCATTCATTTTTTTTCAATTACTAACTAACTTTATCTGTCTTTTTATGTACTATATTGATGCAGATTCTCTTACTAGGAGACATCTGTAACTCAGTTGAAACTCTACACTGTCCCTGTACATGGACAAATTTCACTTAAGAAATTATAAGAAATTTCACTTATTTCTTATTCCAGCCATATACTGTCCCTAGGGATTGGAGAATTCTTGCTTTTTCAATTCACTATGCAGACATCTGTGTTCATTTTCCTTATAGAGTACTTGATCAAATGAAGTGGTGCAAATAAAGAGTCTTTCAAGTGATTTCACCACTTCAAATGGTTTCACCTACCCAGGTCAGGATATTTTTGTTTCTGTGTAGTCTCACAAAGAGAGGGTGACTGTTGATCAAACCAAAAGAGCTACTGTCAGGTCTATAATTCTGGTGATAAGGTAAAGAGAGGTCAGATGCAAGAGAATTTCCCATGTTCCCTTACCCCAAATAGTTTTATAAACTGAAGACTTACAATAAGCCATCAGTCTGAGAAAAACTCTAAGTCAGATGGAGATACCTCAAGAAGCACCTGGGGCAACTCACGTTTCTGCTTCATTATGGGGTTTATACTCTAATCTGTATACATGTGGGAGGCAAGCTGTTTACTTGTGGACAGAAGCAAGTTGAAGCATCTTTAAATTGGAGGCTGCTGATGGCAAAGGTGAAATTTTTCTGTCTCTGATCCACTGTCATAAAACTGGGGGGGAGTGGCTGGATGGGGGCAAGAGATGGTCAGGGAAGCATAACTGATGTTGAAAATTGAAGCCTGTTTTTGTTTGTTTAATTTTGCTTTGTTTTATTTTGTTTTGATTTTTGGTTCCCATGTCGCATTATGCCAATGCCCTGGTAGGCTCTGTGAAGTCACTTTTTCAACTGATTTACAACAGGAGTGGGTCAAAACATTATCACCCATTGTGGCTAAAAGAATTCATGAAAAATGAGTACAGAAAGAGGAAAATACATTATTTTTTTAATTTTCAGATGTAAACACCAAAGCTTCCCCATGACTCAGCATTTCCATATATTGAATGAAAAGTGGGTATTTATGTACCATCATCTGCTTTTTTGCTTTGTCCAATAACCTTATCTGAAATCCAGATGAGTACTCCAATAATCAGTGATAAAGACAGCATTGTTCTATTTTATTTCCCCTTGTGCATGCTGAGCATGCTGTAGCACAGTGAAGGACATTCTAAGAGGCAGGGACACCAGATAAAAGAAATATCTGTACAGATGATGGTGGCTTAATATTGTTTTAAGTCCTGCAACTGTCAGAACAGGTCACATTGTCTATTATAGCTCCCTCTCCTGGCCACTTGATGCAATGTTTGTAGTTTACAGACCTCTGTGCATATTTCCTCACATATAGAATTGAGTACTGAGTACAACATAATTCAGGTTTTTGCATAGTTAGAGTCATCGAGAAAGAAGAACAACTCAGATCCTTTGTCTTGGTTCATGGTTGTGTAGTTTCCATCAGCATATCTCACTCCACAGCATGAATTGATTGGTATTTTATCATCTGAACATTTTAAAATCCCTCACACTCTATAATATTATAGTGCAAATTGGGTGGTCTTAATAAGACATTTTTCTTCCAGAGATTTTGAATATAAACTTCGAAAAGGCCATGGATCTTAACATTGACATATAGAAGTTTGAATGTCAAAATATTACTTTACCCCATTACAAATAAAAAAGAGGTATTACATCTATCATTTCCTTCAGCCCAGTGTGAGTTCCAAGGGCAGGAACTCCATATGCAATTCAGAAGAGCACTTGATTTGTTACAATATCTAAAAGAATCGTATTTTGAGAGATTTAAATCGAGACAATTCATTTCAACAGGTTTGTTTTCTAAAGCCAGAGGCATTTCAATAGAGTCATATAACCAAAAGAGAATATGTTTAATAGTGACTGCATATTGGCCTGGGAAATTCCTTATGAAAGACTTACAATATCAAGTATTAATACTACAGTTCAACACTTTGTAGTGATCACAAAACACAAATTGGCCTTTGCTCCCAGACCATGAGGTGTTGGTTGACATATGAAATTTTATTTAGTTTGTGTTTGCATTGCCACAACTTGGGATGCTAGACTTGTCAAGCTTTATAGTTTAGTTGTACTCAGCAGTGCTCATTCTTAAGATGGAAGTCTTAGCTTTAATATTAGACGTACAAGCCTTTAGTTTTCTTTTTATTTTTCATGGACAGATGTATATGTAAGTTCAAAAAGAAAGTGAGTCATCACATCCACATCTTTATATCCTGTCATAAATGATTAATACAAATTCTGAGTACCAGGATCAGAGTTGTCCATCAAATTCATGTTCAGAAATGGAGCTATATGTGTTGTCTAGACCTATATTGTCTTATGGTAACTGAAAAAGCCTACAATACTATTCCATAGCAACCTTTGTGGTAGTCTATGAAGAAAAGTTTCAAGTTAATGGATATTCAAAACAATAATCATCAGTTTCATGAGAATGAAGATGTGCCTATAAGGTTCCTTGAGCCACCTATGTTGGAGATACATAGCAAGTCCAGATAATCAGACTCAATTAAAGGAAATCACACAACGAATATATGTCAAAAGTGCACTCGGCTGCAAATGAATAAAGAAACTTCTTTAAGGCAGTCTCTGATGGAAAGGGTCTTGCCAATATAGGGAAATGGAGAATGAAGTGGTTCTGGGGAACTCCTATGTGTAAGTGATGAATAAGTGTGTATTTCAGAGAGATCAAAGAATAATCACAGGATTTGTTTCCTGACATATTTCTGTTATTGACAAATATGCATGACATTTCATTATTAAGGAAAGCAAACTATGTAATTTCAAAAAAGACAAACCCCAGATTAATTTTTTAAAAATAAAAAGTATGTTAACTTTTATAATGGCAGCTTAGAAGTAAACTACTCTAGGGCTCATTCACAGAGACATATTTAGCAATTTCTAATTTTTATGTGTATAAATGTTTTGTCTGTATATACATACCTATGTGCACCACAGGAGGCCAGTAGTCATTAGATCCTCTGGCACTGGAATTAAACATAGTTGTGACCTTCCGTGGAAATAATGACTTCCTTACCCATGTCTTAGGCAAGAACTGTGCTTTTAACTGCTGAGCATCTCTACACCCCAAGTCCCATTTGAGTATTTCTTTTACATTATATAATCTTTGTTCCATCTGAACTGTCTAATCCCACTATGCTTTCAAGAGGAAAAATACACAAATGCATCTTCAAATGGGTATTTCAAAATAGAAAAGAAATTTTTTTTGTCTGTCTGTGAAATGAATGTTGAGAGCAACAAAATAAGTTAGTTGATAGGATGGAATAAAACTATTGGATCTGAGGGATTGATTCGCAGCAATGATTTTAGTGATGGCGTCATTTTCATCCTGTTTTTGTATTAAATACATGTGATGCTCTTATGTTAGATATATCAATAAAGTGGATTTTTTTCCTCTAGGAAAATATTTTAATGTAAAAAAGAAAAGCAAATATGGCAAAAACAATAATACAATAAACAAAAATAAAACAAACCTAAATCCACACAGCTGACTCATAACTGTAAATAGCAGGCAGATGACACTATTATACAGTTTTCCAAACACTGATCCAGTTTTTCATACCTACTGCAATCAAGGAAAGATTCCTAGGGAACCTGCGTGTTAACATGTCATCTATGATATTGTGAATAAGAACCGTGTGAGAATAATCTGTTTCTATAATTTTTTTTAAAGAATAATTTGAATGTTCTTTTAAAAGTATCTGTTACACAGCTGCTTATTCAAGAACAAACCATTTTACTTCCTTATGAATTTCTTCAACGAATATCTACTTTGATTATTTTGGGTATACAGAAGACACAAAAACAATTGTATTTTATTTCTTAATACCTTGTGGCATGGCATAATTAATATTTTGGACAACATTCCTTTTGCTAATAAGACTAAAATATATATGTTCTGAAACTACCATATTGTTGGGCACCACTACCGACCGGGGTTCGCAAGCAGCGGTGGAGGTGCAAGCAGGGGAGTGGGGACAACACTTCCAGGCAGCTGTCTCACCTGCCAGGTGAACAGCTCACGTGCCGGCAGCGGGGACCACAGGGTCTCACGACACAGGCCAGTGGCCTGCTGAGGCAGTGCACCCCTGTTGTCAGGAGAAAGTGTCCCAAGTCCCGCTAGAGTGCAGAGAGCACCGGGGTGAGGAGGATGAAAAAGGTTTCTCTCCCTCCCCAGTCCTGCCACAGGGGCACACGGGAGTCTTGACTTACACAATGAATCCAGGATTTCAAGAAACACTGGAAACAAAGTCATCCAGATTTATTGACATGGTGGGTTTGGGTGGTGTCGCGCTCTCCCAAAAAATATCAGAAGAGGTTTGCTTATATTAGAAGCGGGAGAGGAGTGGGCTTGGGAGACCTGTTGGCCCGCCCTCTACCTGGCCCTTACCTTCGTGCCAGGTCTCTGGGTTCTGGGGGCATGGCCGAACACCCAGGACTCCACATCCCACAGCATATGAGATATTCTGCATATATTTGTTAGTACTTTTCGAATAAGCAATCACTTATTCTGATATTGGTTCTTGGTGATCAGTTGGTGAAAGCAAAGATCTCTCTTTTATTTTAGGGATCCATTGTCTCAATGTAGAACCTGAAATATTCTATTTATATCCTATTCTGCTGTTGGGTTCACATGTGCACATAACATCACTGATGAGTGCCTTTTATACAAACTTTCTAAACTAATTACTTTGTTGTAACATACTATTCAAAATATACAGGTTTTGTTTTCTTCTAGTCCACAGAAAAATCCAAGTGTTGCAGATGAAATCCTGTTTTTATGTAATGTCAACTTTATTTCTGTTATGCAGATGACCTGCTGTTGGTTATGATCATCATGCTTCAGAGAAAATCATGACTTATGCTTCTCTCCTTTTCCATATTTTTCATTTCTGTCCATTACTTAATGTAACTCATTTATTTTAATTTACATTTTGTCACATGACTGGTTACCTGTGTTCAGGTACCAGGTGTCCTTCTCCTTAATTCTTCTCTGTACTGATCCTTTTTGCATCACTCTCCCAGAATTCTTTCTCCTCCTGGTTGTCCCACCTCCCACAAGACCCAAGACATTGGTCACATGCTTTGTAATTGACAGGTGATACATCCATATAATACACAAGATACTCTTTCTACAGAGAGTGGATCTGTGTTATCACAACATCACCATTGGCTCCTGAAATTATACCAGTTCAAAGTTATGAGAAACCTTCCAAAGAAATCGTGTGAATTACTTTGTTTATTTATTTCAAGTCAGATTCTGGTATGTTTTGTGGTTATAAAAACATACATCAAGTACTCTTTCAGAAAATAATTCAGTGAAAGTTCCTAAAGGTTATACACATCAACCCTTCTCATCTACACTAGAATCTTCAACTTAGCACAGTTCATGTTTCATCTGGAATTTCTTATTATCATGTAACTGGACCTCAGTGTCCATCTTGAGGAACAGGACCTGCCTCACCACACATGGACAAAAAATATTGGCAGTCAGAACTCACCCTCCATCCCCATTCTTCTTCTATATCTCATTCTCTACTTACCCAGAATCCAAAGCATTAACAGAAACAAGAACTGGACTCATCATTTTGAGATGAATTAAGGAGAGTGATCATTGAAAGCAAGACTTAGAGTTGAGCTTTTATCTCAGTACAGCAGGGCAAGGACATCCCTAGGGAAAAATAAGATCTGGTTAGGAGTATACACAGGAAAGAGTTTTATAGACTTCTTGTATTTAAAAGAAATAAAACAAACAGGCCTTCTAAATCAGGAATGAATGTACTAAAACAAAATGTGTTGACTAATGGGAGACAACCAGGATGCTGAAAGACTGTAAAAGTGGTTAAAACCAATGTTCTTTTTATTATAATTTCCATTTAGATAATCTATCGGTGCTGTTTCTATTAAAGAGAGAATGGGAAAAGAGAGAAGGAAGAAGAGGAGGAAGGGGAGAATGGGGAGGAAGAGGAAGGGAAGGGAGAGGAGGGGTGGAGGAGGAGAAGGGGGAGGAAGAGGGGAAGGAGGAGAGGGAGAAGGAGAGAGAGAGAAAGAGAGAGAGAGAGAGAGAGAACCAAAATGTCTGAATTAGATAGAGAAGAGCCTACGTGGGCAGGGAAGAGTAGCCCCTGGGCTGGGAAGTTCAGAATTGAGGAGTTGAGGATAAAGTATTATACCAGGTAGGGACTAAGGGATGGTAGGAGAATCTGTTCTGGAATGTAAAATATGCACTTCTATCTCTTATCCTGGGGCCTGAAATCAAGCTCCTGGCTTTGAAAACATGGATATGCATTGTTACTCATGTCCCTAGAAGATGTCCCTAAAACTCTGGCAGCATTGACCACAGTAGTCTAGCATCTTCCCAACATTCTTCTTCTGTACCTGAGATTCAAAGCAGCAGGATCTCTAAGAGCTGATTTCTTTCTCAGTCTGTTTCTCCTTTGTATATAGGAAGTTTACTGATTTTGTTCATTATTTTCTATTCTTCCACATTGCTGAAAGTGTTTATCATCACCAGAAACTTCCTGGTAGATTTCTTTGATGTTTTATATATAAAATCATATTATCTACCAATAAAGATACATTGACTTCTCGCTTTCCTGTTGTTTCCCAGTTTATCTACCTCAGTTGTCTCATTGCTAAAGCTAACACACACACACACACACACACACACACACACACACACAAAGATATATATATATGTATATACATATATATGTATATACACATATATATACATATATATATATGATATGAATTATATGGAGAATGTCTTGTTGGCAATTTTATTGGAAAGGCTTTGATTTTATACCCATTTTGATTAATATTGATTATGAACTGACATTATTATGTTGAGGTACATTGCTTATATCCATAGACTCTCCAAGACTGTTATCATGAAATTATGTCAGTTTTGTCAAACGTCTTACTTGCATTTAATAAGATAATCATATGGATTTTTGTCTCTTAAATGTGGTGGATTTTATTTTTTGATTTACTTTTGATACACCTTTACATCACTAAGTCTACTTGGTCATAGTAATTACTCTTTTTCATATGGTTGAATTTAATTTATAAGTATTATATTGAGAATTTTCACATCTATATTCATAAGGGAATTTTCATTTTTGGGTCTTTGTGTGATTTAGATTCCAAGAGATTGTGACCTTGTAAAAAGAAGTAGGTAATGTTCCCCAGTTTCTACACTTTAGAGTGATTTGAGCGATGTTATTAACTTTACTTTGAATATCTGGTAGAATTCTATTAAGCATCCATCTGGTCTGGACTTTATTTACTTGTCTGTCTGTCTGTCTGTCTGTCTGTCTGTCTGTCTGTCTGTCTGTCTATGTACCTACCTATCTACCTACCTACCTACCTAACCATCTAATCTTTAGTAAATTGGGAGACTTGATTATTTTTAGATATTACAATATATTATGCATCTTTTTAAATTGTCTATCTGACCTTCAAACTTTAGTAGGCCATATATGTCAAGAAATTTATCCATTTCATACAGGCCTTCCAGTTTTATAAATGTGTTATTAAGATTCTCTGGATTCACTTGGTGCCTGTAGTGACATCCCCGTTTTCATCTCTAACTATATTAGTATAGATTTTCTATGTCCTGTAAAAGTAAGGAAATTTTCTGTGTCCACATTTTCCCTGAAATAATGATACAGAAACATGGTATATTTATTAAATCTTCAAGGCATATACTGGAAAGATTCTGATTTATCCTACCCCAACAAAGCTGGCCTGTTTTACTTCACAGTCTACTTTCTAGCTACAAATCCCATTACCTGCCGTTTTGGTCTTGCTTTTTCCTCCTTCTTCATTTCTGTATTCATGGCAACTTCCTCATAGCAGCCTCTCTTCTCTCCTCTTTCTACCCAGAATCCTCTTATTTAGATTTGAAATACTGCTTCCTACTCTCGTGACTAGATGTTGGCTCATCAGCTTTTTATTTACCAATCAGAAGTGATGGAAAATAATTTTTATACAAAATTTCAACAGAAGATTCTTTACAGTGTCAACATCTGGACTACAAGCAGAACTCTACAAGCAATCTGTTTCTGAGTACCCAGTGAAAAAACTTGTCTCCTAATGCTCTCTATCTTTTATTTTATTTGACTAAGAAATCACAATCTTAATGATTTTTTTTCAAAAAGAAATACTTTATTTAAGTTGTTGATTGCAGTTTTGTTGTTTCTTTATTTATATTTTATGGATTTCCACCCTGATTTTTATTATTTCTTGCATTTTCCTATTGGACTAAGTACTCATTTTTTTCCTATAGATTTCAAGTATGTCAGTAAGCTGCTAATATAAAATTTCTCCAATTTATTTATGAAGTCACTTAGTTATATGAACTTGCATATTAAAACCACATTCGTTGTGCTCTATGGTTTTGGTATGCTGTATTTTTAATTTCATTTAATTCTTAAAAAGCCCAGGGCCAGGAAGTTTTAGTGCACAATTCTACCAGACTTTCAAATAACAGTCAATTCCAATATTCCTCAAATTATTCCACAAAGTTGAAACAAAAAGAATACTAATAAACTCATTCTGTGAGGCTAGAGTTGCACTGAAACCAAAACCACACAAAGACTCAAAAAGAAAGAGAACTTCAGTCTAACTGCTCTTAGACTGTCTTAACTTTCTTTCATCGATGAAAAAATGCTCAATAAAATATTCACAAATGAAACCAAGGAACGCATCAAAGACATCATATACTAAGATCAAGTATGCTTCATACCAGGGATTCAGGTATCTTTCAATGTGTGAAAATCCATCAATCTAATCCATCATATAAACAAACTGAAAGAAATAAAACACATGATTATCTCATTAGATGCTGAGAAATACTTTGATAAAATACAACAGCCATTCATGTTAAAGGTATTAGAGAAATCAGAAATACAGGACACAAACCTAAACATAATCAAATAATATATAGTGTGTCAATCACCAAAATCAAACTAAATGGAGAGAAATGGAAAGCATTTTCACTAAAATCAGGGAAAGACAAAATGGCCCACTCTTTCCATTTCTATCCAATATAGTACTTGAAATTCTAGCCAGAGCAATAAAAGAACTAAAGGAGATAAAGGAGAAACAAATTGAAATTGAAGAAGTCAAAGGGTCACTATTTGCAGATGATATGATAGTTTACTTCCCCACTTATGTCTTCACCAATTTTTCATTCAGCATTGAATTTAGACTTCCTTGATTGTAAACTTTCTGTTGTTTTTATTGTTTGTGATATTAAGCTTTAATCCATAGTTGACAGAAAGTTTGAAAGGTATTGTTTCAATTTTTGTATATCTGTTGAGACTTGTCTTCTATATAAATATGTGCTCATTCCTCCATTACCCTCCATGACCTGCTGAGAAAGGTATGTATATTCTTTAGTGTTTAGGAGAAAATTATCTGTAAATGGAGCCATTTGATTTGTCATTATATAATGAAATAGTTTCAGACATTTCAATGTTTTCTCTGTGTAGTGGTTTGAATAGGTTTGAACCCTATAGACTGATGTGTTTGAATGATTAATTCACAGGGAGTGACAAAATTAGGAGGTGTATCCTTCTTAGAATAGATGTTGCCTTGTTGGAGGAAATGTGTCACTGTGGGGTTTGGCTTTGAAGTCCTATGTTCACGATCCACACAGTGCAGAAGAGATTATCCTCCTACTTGCCTACAGAAGACTGTCTCTTGCTGCTACATTTGGATAAAGTTGTAGATCTCTCAGAGAGTTCTAGACCACCATGTCTGCCTGTATTCTTCCATGGACTGTACCTCTGAATCTATAAGCCAGACACAATTAAATGTTGTTCTTTATAAGAGTTGCCTTGATAATGATGCCTTTTCACAATGAGGAAATCCTAAATATAACAGTGTTTATAACCTTTCCAAGGTCAAGAGTCGGATATTGGATCACCAATTATCACTATATGAAGATAAACATGTGACTATAGCTGTAACAATATTTTTTTTTAACTTGGGTGCACTTGTGTTTGGTGCTTACATGTTTAGAATTTCAGTATTCTCTTGGTAGATTTTATCTTTGATGAGTAAGAGGATAGTGACCTTCATGTTATCTGCTAAACTTTGGTTTGACATCTATTTTATCATGTATTAAAATTTCTACATCAGATTACATATTGGGTTCATTTGCTTGAAACATTGTTTCCATCCTTTTACTCTGAGGTGATTTATGTCTACCCTTGATGTAAAAATATGTTTCTAAGATGTAGCAGAAGGATGAATCTTGATATTTAATCCAGTCTATTAGTCTGTGTCCTTTTATTGGGAATTGAGACTATTAACAATGAGAATTGTAAATGAACAGTTTTTCTTCATTTCTGGTTTTTTTTTTTGTTACAAAGTGAATTTCTCCCTATGTTTATTTGCTGGCCTGAAGTTATTTATTCCTTGTGTTTTCGTGGTGTGCATACCCTTTTACAGAATGAAGTTTTATTTTAGCACCTACAATATAGCTGGCTTGGCAGATCGATGCTGTTTAAATTTGATTTCAAATGGAATGTTTTTCTTTCTCCAGATATTATGGTTGATAGTTTTGTTGTGTATAATAGTCTGAGGTAGGATATGTGGTTTCTTATGATTTGTAGGGCATCTGTTCCAAGCCATCTAGCTTTTAGAGTCTCAATTGAGAAGTTGGTTGTAGAAATAATATATTGTATATTGTATGGATGCATCACCATCATCTTTATTCTTTTTTTCAATACTTTCATTCATGTCTTGTACTATGCTGATGAGGCTTACTTCTGAGGGCTTTTATCACTTCCTAAATTTTTCCTTTTCAGTCTTATATCAGTTTGGGTTTTCTTTAGTGATTCTATTTCTACTTTCATGTCTTTTCTTCAGTATTTGATTCCACTGTTGGTTGTGACGTGAAAATTTTCATTACGGAATTGATTCACAGTCTCATTTTGATCCTTAAACTTATTCATAATTACAATTTTTCGTCTTTGTCTTGTGCTTCAGCTATATTTTATTTCTTAGGGCCTAGTGAAAGGGTGATAATGGAGTACAAGAAAACTAAGAAAATAGCCTACTTGGGGCCCAGCCTGGGACATACATTGGGTATCCCCCTTGGAAAGTTTGTCTAGGTATGTCTTGGTGACACAAGAAATCAGAATAGGGTAGAAGGGAGTGCTGATAAAGTCTATACATGTGGAGGAAATCTGGGTCCAAAGAAAGGTTCAGTAGTGTCCCTAAGGAATGTAAGTAAAGTGGAAGTAGAGACATCAGAAAGTGAATAAGGCCATTTTAAGAGACTGATTTACAGTAGAGTTCCAGGTATTTTTTTCTGTTACAATCTTTCTGTCCCCCTCTTCCATAATGTTCGCTGATCCATAGTCACTGAAGTGATGACTAAATTTGTCCATTGTGATTGGACCTCAGCATGTTCTTTTTACATAATTTTATACAAACATACAAACACATGTAAATGCACATACATAGACATATAGACTTCTACAACAAATTCTTGTATATTCATGTGCATTCGTGTGCACACACACACACACACACAGATATATACATTTATCAAAATAGCAACCTCAAAAAATGCTGTCATCTTGAAATTGGGAGATAGAAACTACCTCAGTGTAAAGGGTGGAAAGAAAGTTTCAAGCAAATGACAACAAGAAACAATCTAGAGTAGCCATTCTAATATCAAATAAAATAGACTTTCAACCAAGAGATGGGTTCATTTATACAATGGAATACTATTCAGCTTTCAAGAATGAGGACATCATAAGTTTTGTAGGCAAGTGGATGGAACAAGAAGATATCATCCTGAGGAAGGTAACTCAGACCCAAAAGAATATGCATGGTATATACTCATAAATAAGTGAATATTGGCCAAAAATGGTACAGAATACCCAGGATACAGCCCACAGAACTCACAAAGATTAACATGTCAAAAGGCTCAAGTGAAGACACCTCAATTCCACTTGGGAGGGAGAAAAAAGAAATCACAGGGGTCAGTGGGGGCTGGGAGGGACTTTTGTGGGAAAAGGACCAGAAGGGGAAGAGGGGAACATGATCAGGTACTGTGTGGGAGAAATGACTGAAGCCCTGAGGACAAGCAGAAAGGATGGAAACAGGTAACCTTGGGGGATAGGAAGTTTCAAGGACTCTCTATAATGTATCAGAGACCTGGGAGGTAAGAGAATCTCAGGACTCAAAGGAAGGGACCTTAGGTGAAATGTCCTACAGTGGGGAGAGGGAACTTGTAGAGCTCATCTCCAGCAGAAAGACAGCCCATCAAATGAGGGATGGGGTTTTCATTCAACAGTCAAAATCTCTGACCCATAATTGTTTCTGTCTGAAAGAACTGCAGGGACAGAAATGGAGAAGAGCCTGAGGAAAAGGAAGTCCAGTGCTAGGCCCAAATTGGGATCCAGCTGAAGGAGAAGCCCAAGGCCTGACACTGTTACTGAGGTTATGGAGTGCTCACAAAAAAGGGGCCTAACATGACTGCCCTCTCAAAAGACCCAACAAGCAGCTGAGACAAATGCAGATATTTACACCCAACTAATGGAAAGAAGCTGGTGACCTCTGTGGTTGAAATAGGAAAAAGCTGGAAGATCCTTCCAGAGAAGAAGGAAGACTGTGAAGGAGGACCAGCATTTCAAATTAACCTGGAATCCCTAGATTTCTCAGACACTGGACCAATGACCAGGCAGCATACACTAGCTGATTTAAGGCCCCCAGCACATATGCAGCTGAGGACTCCCGGGTCTGAACTCTGTCAGAGATGATGGACCTAACCCTCAAGACAATGAAGGCCCCAGGGAGTAGGAGGTTTGGTGGGGTGTAGAGTGTAGGGGTGTGGACATCCTTGTGGAGACAGAGGGGAGAAGGTATGGGATGTGGAGCAGTTAGAGGGGGATGAGGACCAGGAAGGGAAGAAAATCTGGAGTGTAAAAAACATTAAATAACATTAAAAATAAAATTAAAAATAAAACAGAGAACATCATGAATAAGGCAGGTGAATGGATGGACCTAGAAATTACCATCCTGAGTGAGGTAACCCAGAACCAAAAGGACATGCATAGTATGTACTCATCAGTAAGTGATAAGTGGATATTATCAATCAAACAAACAAAGAAACAAACAAACAAAAACAGAATAGCCTACAGGCTGTATGAAGTTTAACAAGAGAGAAAGCCAAAGTGAGGATGTTTCAATCCAACTTAGAAGGGGGATCAAAATATTCACAGAAGGCAGAAGAAGAAAGGAAGCAGAAGTGAACTGTGGCAGGACCACATATTATGGGGGAGACAGGAAAGAAGCTCAGAATGTCAGGAGAATGAATGGAAATATGCAGAATATGCAGCTGCCAGGGGGGAGTGATGTGGAACCTCTAGAAACTCCCAGAGACCAGGGATGTGAGAGGTGTCAACAACCCACTGTGGGTTACCTTAGACAAAATGCCCAATAGTCGGGAGATGGAACTTGGACATTTTATCTCCAGTAGATAAACAGGACTACTAGTGGATGGATTCGAACACCAATTCACCTTCAAAATTTTTGATCCATTATTGCTCCTGTGTAAAATAAATGAAGGGACAAATTTGGAACAGAGATAGAAGGAATAGCCAACCAATGTAGGTCCTACTTGGAATCCATCCTGTGTGTTGTCACTGAACCATGACACTGTTACTGCTGTTATGTTGTGTTTGCAGACAGGAACCTATCTTGGCTGTTCTATAGACGATCTACCAATCACTGACTGAGACAGATACAGATACTCACAGGAAAGCTTTGGAATGAGGTTGTAGGACCAATATGGGAGAATTACAGGAAATATTGAAGGAACTGAAATGTATACAATGATACATCCTTTATTTAATTAATACATTAAATAAGATAAAATTTTAATAAAAAGAAATAATGGCCTGTCCACAGGACATTTGTAAAATGATTTTGATGATATTGGAGATAGTTCTTATTATTGACCAGATTTTATAAATTAAAATAATGTGGAAAATGACAGAATTATTTAATGCCAAGGCAAAGAATTAACAAGGTCAATGAGATGCTGTGACTCTTTCTATTAAAATCTCAAAATGTCTCTCAAAACTTGAGTGAATCTGAAAATGCTATCAATAGATAGAGAAACACAAAAGAACAACTGTATACAAAAACTTTGAATTCTGTTATGATCTGTAACATTGTGGGAGGAAACTCATCAGACTGGTTACAGTAATAGTTTGCACAATCTTCATACTGCATGCAATTGATGTTGAATATGAAATCTGTTCCAGATATACTGCTAGTGAACCTTGATGGGATCCAATCCTTGCTAGATACAACACAGTACAGGAGCTTAGGAGTTTTCCCTGGTTTCTGCTGGTAGCAAAATATATCACTAATATGCTGTCTGGTCAAGCAATGGATGAGAACACTTTCATCCAGTGATGCAGACAGAGATGATGGGGATTGAGTCAGTGCAATTGCTCCTTGGGCACTTGAAGTTGGAAACACAACAACATGTTCTATAAATCATGCTACTGGTAAAAATTACCTGTAGATTCCAACAGCATTGGTAACTGTGGGCTCTATAATGCCATGCTGCTGTTCTTTATTACCTGGGAGTGAAAGCAACAGGAACCCCAGAATGAGCCTGCGGAGATGAGAAGGAGCCATAATTCCTTAGTTTGTCCCAAGTGACAGTGATTTCAGCACTGATTTTGAATAGCTTATTACAAACTCTTCAGATAAGCTGGTAGTGCTCTGATATATGCAAGTCATCAAGGATTTTGTTAACTGAAAAAAAACTATCAGACTGGTTTATCTCAGTTATTTAGAAATGGCTGGAACACCAGGTGTCTTATGTAAAATCTGGAATTTGCAATTTTTTCTACAACTGAAGTGTTGGACCAAATAGTCAATATCAATAATATCCTGTGAAATATTGGTATTGCAATATGATTAATTCCAGTGGTAATGCATACTTCCCATGCTACTGTTTCATTTAGAACAGAGAATATTTACCATATATAATACTAGAAGCTCAAAAAGCTCAGAGACTATTTTTGCTAGTGTCTTTTGTTTGCTCTAGTTCCATGACACACTTAGTGAGAATCAGAAGCACAATATGAACCAAAGCACTAGAAAGGAGACATGTGATTTATAATACTGAGAACCCTCTGCAATCTCTAATTTGTGTTTTGCAGCTAAACAATCTGCCTTAAACTGTTTAGGATTTTTTTCATAGTGCGCAGGCAAAGTTAGGGTTTTTCTATTCCACATTAGGAAACAGTACCTTCCTATCCCTGTTTAAAATTACATGAAACTCTGCCTACTTTTTTACATGGTACAAATTATTACTGTTCTTCATTCATGTATAAATCAATCCATTTTATCCAGATGTAGAAGCCCTTTTGATAACGTGTCCATTCATGCCTTTGAATTTATTATATCCTCTTAACCTGCATAGATTTATCACAATTTTATTGTTTATTTATCCTAGAATACATACTTACCAATGTATCTGATTAGTACAGTGGAGCATAATGAGTGTGATAAAGATACATTCAATAATAAGGGTAGAAACTCTGCACAGAGAGTTATAGATACAATAAAGTTCAGAATGAGTCCTTCCAAATCCTTCCAATTTAAGGGTGTTGTTTCTGTGGGCTGAAATAGTCAAGAAAAGAAAAAGTGGAAAAGGTATACATTTAACATAGGTAATTTCCCTCTCTATATAAGTTACTTTAAAACTGTGTGAGGCATGACCCAAAAGAAGAATCACGGAGAGCCTTTATATGTGTAGATATGAAGAAGTATAGGACAAAATGACAAATTTTGATAAATACAAATATAGAATTCATCCAATAAATGAATAAATAAAAATAAGAGCCTTGATATAAATTTTAAGAAATACAGTTGAAAAAAATGTATAAATAATCTAGAAGTTTTTGAAATAGTTTTAGAAGTATTTAACATTTAAACTCACACCTTTTTTTACTAGAAATAAAAATGTGTTCCTCTATATAGATTTCTATGGCTAGAATCACATAGCTGAACAATGTCTATTAATTAGTATAGATAGAATGACTTGTCTAGTCATCCAAAAATTTTAAATTCCACAAATTGAAGAGAAATCACTCATCTTTGTGGGAATTCCAATTTCTGAATATAGAATTTTCAACTAAAAATTCTTGGTAAAACCTGAAGAATTTTTGAATAACACAATAATTAGGATAGAATACTAATTTACTGAACATAGGCATGTTTGAATTAGATTAATATTTTAAACAGTAATGGAAATGTAATAAAGTATCAAGAACTTTTGCTTTAAATCCTTGTTCATATAAAGAAAGAAAGAAATTCTGCAGCAAAAATTTTTGCAGATACTCTCTTAACCCATCACTAAAGTGAATATTTCAAAGGGATTGGATCACCTAAAATCATGTGCTTTATATGCTATTCCTCTTACTTTGGACAATTCTTTGACTCAAAATTAATTTCAACTAATGTCTAATAGACAATATATTCATGCAATGGCTGTGTGGTAGAACTCTATTTTCCAGCCAGTATATTCTTTGTGGTGTCTCCCATTTTATACAGCTTTGTGTCCAAAATGAGAGGCATAATATGAGTAAATGGCATGTTATTTTCAAAAACAACAGTATCTGGAATCAAGTAAAGCATGCAGAGTATTACAGTTAAAGACTGAGTTATTTTTTTGGCTCATATTTCTTTGTTTAGGTATATTTCTCTTTCACCTACTTATTATTTTGTTTACTCTAGGATTTTTATGCTTTGTGTATGTGTGTCTCTGAGTGTATATATATGTGTGTTTCTTTATACATTTTTCATTCTTTTTATTTGTATGTTTGCTACTGAAAGAGAAAGTGAGAGCAAAAAAAGGACATAGGGTTGAGTGAGTGAGGAGGTGAGAGTAACCTGGAAAGACGTTTTCAAGGAAAAATTATGATCAGAATATATTGTATGAAAATTCGTTGTTCAATTAAAACCTAAAGGAAGACATTATTAATATTTTATCGGGTAACAGTTTAATAATTTGCTTAACTACAGTGTCAATAAACACTTGCAAAGCTATTGTTCCATCTAAATAAATGACAATGGTATTTTTAGACATTTGGTCTTACTGGTCTTTCACATGTATATTATGGTTTCTATTGTTGTGGTTTGGGGCTTTTGTGTGTGTGCATGTTTGATTTCTTGTATCTTTGCTGTTGTTGTTGTTTTCTTGTTGTTCTCTTTGTTTTACAAAGAGACAGAAAAAAATATTCAGAGTTAAGCAGATGTAGAAGGAAGAAGGATTTTGAAGGAGTTAGACAAAGAGAAGCAGAATGACAATATATTTAACAACCAATTTTAAAACAGCATGACTCTTGTCAGGAATAGAAAGTCCAATCTTTAAGGCAGTCACTTGGAAACAATCAGTTTACTCAGAGACAAAAAGAATGTTTAGTCTTATTTGTATCTTACTTATCAAAAATCATAAGTAAATATATCCATCTCATCTTGGTCACTGATGAGGGGAAATTATATAGTCACTTTCATTTTACATGTAAGTTGTAACACCATGTTAGAATAATTTCCTATGTTAGGTACAGAGGAAGAAACTAGGGAATAATGGAAGTCCCTTGGAGTAAAAATAGAGTAGATGTTATTTATTTACTGAATACTGAGTCAGGGGTCAGGAATGGAATGATCAGTTGGGAAATGGGAAGAAAGGAGGAATTGAGGGAGGGAATGAAGAGAGAAACAGCTAAATTTAAAAAACATTTAAGAACCATTGAGATGGTAGATAAACCCAGTAAAGTGTAAACTTCCTATTGTATATGAAGAAAATCCTAAATGAAGTGTACGTATAACAAAGGTCCTCTCTTGGCCATCTCTTCTCACTAAAGGGTCTAGTACCTATACTAGCTTTCATCCAATTGAGTGGTTGGCCAAAGTGGTTATATGGAATTCCTAAAAACCTTATCTGTTGCCTAGAGATTAGGCTGTCTGATATCACAAACTGATATCAAGAATCAATTTCTGAAGACAACACACATAAAAAAAAATTGAACCTTCAGAGGTCAACCAGTGCCTACATAAAATGTTCACACACATGTTCTACTGTCTATGATATGTAAATGTAGCTTACAAGCTAATGAAAAAGAAAAGTAAACATTAACCTAGCCACAAAAATTTTAATTACAATCTGACCTACCTAAAAAGTATGCTAGGGAAATGGCAGTTCAAATCTTATGGTAGTAACAAACCATTTTCTGATTTGACTTAAGTCCCACTCTATGAGATGTAAGCCATACTGGAAACTGCTTGGGTGACCAAAAACCCAGAGACCTGGGTAAAACCAAATACTACTGATCTAAGAAAAAAGTGTCACAATAAAATGACTACTAGTGATATTCTTCTATATTCAGAGATTGGTGCCTTATTCAGCTATCATCAAAGAGGTTTTGTTCTGCAGCAGATGGGAACAAAATCAAAGACCTACAACAAGGTATTTTAGAGAAAGAGAGACATCAGAATACATAGTTCTTCATGAGATGTCTTCACATCTGGGACTGTGTAAGGGTATCCTGGGTCATGGTGGAGCAGGTGCCTAGAACCCGGAGACAATGCAGATTCTGGGTGGGATTCTGAGTGAGAACCAGCAGGAGTTTGGCGCCCCCCAGAACCCAGGATCCTGAAAAGCAGTCATCATCTCCATAGAATTACATATGCCAGGCTATAGGCCTCAGGCCCTAGGGATTTACATACTAATGAAGGCCAGAGGGCAGAGCAAATTAATCATGCCTCCCCCAGATCCTCCCCTAATCCTCCCCCTTTCTCCCTCCCTATATAACTCGGGACTGCCCTGAGTTCTGGGGGTACGCCTAGATCCATCTATCATCCACCATGACAATAAACCTTTTTGGACCCAAGGACTTCCTCGTGTTATTGGGGCCTGTCGCCGCCAAGGCCTCCAGGCCACTGGAACCATAAGATTCCTCCCGAATGTGGGACCCACCACAGCGGTGGAAGCCCCTCTGGGGCCCCACCGCTGAAGTGGCTTTTAAATTTTCTTCACATTCACATATCCCTCTGCTCAGCATTCAGGGAAACCCATGGAAGAAAAGGCAGAAGGAGTAGTGAAGACAGAGGAGATGAAGGATAACAGCAGAACAAGGCCCTCTAAAAAGCAAAGCAAAGTTCATAAGAATTTACAGAGAACAAAGCAGCATGCACAGGGCCTATAAAGTTCTGTATGTACTTCCTCTGCATATCTATGGCTTCCAGTTTAGTACTTTTATGGGACAAAAACTCCGCAGAGGTCTGCTGTATATGGCATTTAAAATGATTAGTAAGAAGACTCCCATGCCATTTGGGTTATACTGCCTATTCTAATCTAACTGTAACTTTATCAGTTTGGCAGCAACACTAGCAAAATACAAAATTTTATCTTGTCCTTATTACTAAAACTTCAGTTTTTTACTTGTGTATTGTACAACATAACAAAAACCTTAACAATATCAATGGAAATAGATTAGATGTGGATTTAAAAGGAAAAAAAGAGTAAATAGAAATAATTTTGTAAGTATTCACTTAACACCTTGATTACTGCCTCCCTCCCAGTCATCTCTCCCATAATGCCTCTCCCAATCCCTACTCCTTCAACTCTGAGAAGGTGGAAGCCCCACTGGGTATCCTGCCAACATAGTAAATAAAGTATCTACAGGGCTAGGCACATCCTCTCCCACTGAGGCCAGAGAAGGCAGCCCAGCTAGAAGAACATATCCCATAGACAGGTAACAGCTTTTGGGATAGGCCCCACTTCAGTCATTCTGGACCCACAGGTAGACCAAGCTGCATATCTGTTACATGTGTGTGTTTAGGGGTTCAGTCCAGCCCTTGTATGCTCTTTGGTTTGTGGTTCCGGCTCTGAGAGCCAGAAGAGTCCAGATTAGTTGACCCTGTTGGTCTTCCTGTGGAGTTCTTATCCCCTTTGGGGTTCTCAGTCATTCCCCTAACTCTTTCATCAGAGTCCCCAAGCTGAAGAATGGATAAAGAAAATGTGATATGTGTACGTAATTGTAGGTTCACTTTTGCTCTAAAGTTGGTCCCTTAGGGAGATTGAACGAAGGGAGTTTGACAGTGCTAATTCCATGCTGCTCCTTGGGTGGGTATTTGGCTGTAGGGAAGCACTGAGACACTGCTCTGGGGGTAGAAATGTGCAGTCTGAGATATGGGAAACCCAGAGCTAGTTTCAGGGTAGGTGAGCCTGGGATAAGGCCTATGCCATAGGGGTTCTCAAAGTATTGGACATTCAGGCACCAATTGAAGTCATTCTGAGCCATGGCACAGCAGACCCCTGGCCCACTGCACAAAACAAAGACAATAGATAAGATCTTGCTAAAAATTCAAATAGAAAAACACACCTAAAACCCTTAGCTCAAAAAAGTTCAGGCTTCTTTGTTTAAATGCTTGTTCTCCCTAACAGGAACACCTAAAACATTTTCATGCTTATTTATTTAAATGTTTATTTTTCTCCCTAGCATTATTTTCTTCTAACCTAAATTGTCCTAAAAATTTTCAATTTGTTTAAATTTTCTTTTTAGGTTCAAAGCCTTATTTAATCTACTCCTCCAATCAAACCAACTATGCTGATAATCATTATTTAATTCTTAACTAACAACAAATTTCCTTTTATAGACAAACTCTTACTGCTTTTCCCAGATAATTGACATGATATTTTCTTCCTTTGCCATCTAAAACAGACTTAAAGATGCCTTCCAAGATGTGCTTCCAAGCAAACTATTACAGGCTTAATACACCCTACCCACCCTAAACAAACATCCTCCTGCTAAGGTTTTACAGCTCTGTTGTGATTACCCTACTGCTTTATCTCCACAAAAGAAGAAGACAGTGCTCCTGTCACAGATCCAGATGACACTAATTGCCTATCAGACACAATGAAGCTGCCTTTGTCTAGACACCTCATCTGACTAAAGACTTCCAAGACAAACATGCTGAGATTCACAGATGACAACTAAGACCCACAGAAGACAGACTTGGGATCTTCCAGCTACAGACAAACTCTATTGCCAAAGCCAAATGGCTACCAAACTTGGAAAATTTTATATGATAATAAGAAAAACATGATGTGTATACAGATTAATCAAATGTTATTTAAAACCAATGTTAATATCCTATCAAACTATACAACGTACAAAACAATTAATTGGTTCAGTAATTCCTTGTCTTCCTAGTCCTCATTCCCTGTTGCCCCTGTAGTTTATATTGTGCTACCCCTCTGGCCCAGCAGAGGGGTATTTTAATACTTCTACCCCACACAAAATTTTCACTACAAGTGACACAGTCATTCTAGTCACATGTCTCTTTTATAAAAAGGAGGAATTGAGGGACATAAAACATGCCACAAATTTTGGTAGGGTAGAACATGTTGAGATTCAGATTCAGTGGGCACACATTTGCAGCTTAGGTGACTGCCAGCTCCCTACCAGACTTATGACTTGGAATATGTGCCCTGCTCCTCACATAATAGAAATGTGTCCTATGTTCACATAGTCCCAAAAAAGAGTTCTCCATGTTAATGAGGTACGTAGAGGCCTAGTCAATAAACTTTTCTTCACAGATATTCCTCCCTGAGAAAGGCATTTAAACTCAGGCCCACCCTGAGAAGTTAAGTATCACACGTTATGCATCCATTTTCTGCCATGAATAACCAATAAACTGTTTTGAACCAAGGACTGTCTCCTTCATCAAGACCTGCCATGATGAGCCATGGAGAAGGCACTCACCTACAGAGTCACAACTTTATTCTCCCATAGAGGCCTCTGAGCTTCTAGTTACAAAGGCCACCAAGCCTGCCTCCACCATGCTAAAGGCAACCACACCAAACAATGACACAAGCTGGAGATTCCCCTTTCCACTGGCCCCAGGCTAGATGCTGTCCCAAGCTCTCAAGCCCTCAACTCCTTCTAGATTCTTCTGTGACTCCTAGTTGTGCCTAATGTGCAAGAGTCTGAGAACCCCATAGCCCCTGCCTCTTTTCAGTCCCAGGAACCTCCCAAAACAGCTCCTCCTTTTTTACATCATAGTCTGTGCTTTCTCACACTCAGATCAGTGTCTCAGTACTTCCCTACAACCCAACACCCAACCAGGTGGTAGAGAAGGGTAAGCACAGTCAAACTCCATGCTTTCTGCCTCCCTAAAAACTGTGCCCAACAACAAAGTGGACATGGACCAACACACAATATAATACAATTTAGCTATTAAAAACAGAGACATCATGAATTTTCCAGGCAAATGGATGGAACATGAGAATATCATCCTGAGCAAGGTAATCTAGACCCAAAGGTCATGCATGGTATGTACTCATTCATAAGAGGATATTAGACATAAAATACAGGATGTCCATGCTATGCTCCACAGATGCAATGAAGCGAAATAGGAAAAAAAGTCCAAGCAAGGATGCTTGAATCTCACTTAGAAAGGGGAATAAAATAGTCATAGGAGGGAGATGGAGGGAGTGAACTGGGTTGTGAGGATGGACAGGAAGGGAATGGTGTATTCAGAATCAGGTATGAGGAGGGACAGGAGAGATGACGATGTAGAAATCTGCAACTAGCAGGGGTGGGGAGGCAGGGGTGCATTTCAAAGAAGTGCCAGGGATCTGGGATAGGGGAGGAGCCCAAGAATCAATGGAGGTGATCTTAGCTGGGACTCAGAATTGGTGATATGGAACCTGAAGAAGCCACCTACTGTAGCAAAGTAGAAATCATGGAGCGATAGGGAAACCAACCCACTCACAAATTTTTGAACTCAAAATTTACCTTGCCTAGAAGAAATGTAGAGACAGGAAATGAACTAGCTACTGCTAGTCTAGCTATAACCAGGCCTACTAAAGATCATAGGCAATCACCAATCCCTTACACTATTAAAATAATGTTTTTAAAAGAATATCTCTTCTGTACAATGTGATAGTCATAGAAAGCAAAGATGTTTGCACGTCTCTCAAAATTTTTAGAGGTTAATGTAACAAAAAAATGCAATCAATGAGAATTAAATTATTTGGAAGTTTTCAGATAATTTTATATTTGGTAAAGCCTGAAAATCTGTTCCATCAGATTGTCTTACAAATTATAGTTAAAGTATCCTTTAAAGTTGTTCACATTTTTGTTTCATTTACTGCATCAGCCTCAATATGCTTATATTTTCATGCTTATATTATATTCCATTATATTATAATATGTCACGCTTATTTTTTCATACAAAACAGTTGTTTTATGTTTCAGAATTTTCTATGATTATTTCTTATGTGCTTCTAATTATGCTGTTACCTAGTTTAAAAGGTGATTTTAAATTTATAATTAAATTCTCCTGAATTTTATAAATTCCAACTATTTACTCCTTAAAGTCATCATATCTTTAAAGAAAATCAATCCTTTAAAAATTTCAGAGATAAGCCAGCCAGTGGTGACACAACATTTTAATTCCATCACTTGTAAGCAGAAGCAGGCAAATCTCTGACTTTGAGAACAGCCTGTCATAGAGTTTGAGGACAGCTAGAATCTCATAGTACAACCTTATCTCAAAAAATGAAAAAAAAATATTTTAATAATATACCCCTCTAGATTGTTTAAATACCTGCATACATTTTGCTTATAATATATTAACATATTGCCTTGTAGTGTAATTTTCTTCACTTAATCACACTTTTGGGAGGTCAGAGGTTAGAGCCCTTATCTAACATGCATGGAGCCTTGGTGCTGCATAAAGCTAGATGTGATACTGGAATCTCAGTGCTTCGGAAGTTGAAGCAGGAGGATCAAATCACAAGGTCCTCTTTAGCTACATAGAGTTAGAGGACATCCTGAGATACCATAAGACCTTGCCTCAAAGGAAAAAAATTAAAAAGCCACCTTTCTGTTCTGTTACCACTCCTGAAAATATGGCGATGTTTCTAAGAGCTGTCAAACTTTCTGCAAGAAATGTGGTAAGCAATAGCCTCACAGTTAAATAGTACATGAATTGCAAGGACCCTCTGTCTGCCCATGGTAACTGACCTTCTGACAGGCAACAGAGAGGGTATGGTAGCAGCCTAAGACTATTTTTGTGAAGACTCAGCAATACCACACCTGGGCACATAGCCAGAAGATGTTCCAACATATAACAAGGAGATATGCTCCACTATGTTCACAGCAGCCTTATTTATAATTGCCAGAAGCTGGAAAGAACCCAGATGTCCTTCAATGGAGAAATAGAAAATATGATACATTTACACAATGGAGTACTACACAGCTGTTAAAAATAGTGAATTCATGAAATTCTTAGGCAAATGGATGGAACTAGAATATATCATCCTGTGTGAGGTAACCCAATTACAAAAGAACACTCAGGTTAAGTACTCACTGATAAATGGATACTAGCCCAAAAGCTCGCAAAACCCAAGATACAACTCACAAACCACATGAAGCTCATGAAGAAGGAAGAGCAAATTGTTGGTGCTTCATTCCTTCTTAGAAGGAGTAACAAAATACTCATGTGACAAGTGATTAGTGTGGGACAGAAACTGAAGGAGGGTTGGTCCAGAGACTGCCTCACCTGGGGATCCACCCCATGTGCAGTCACCAAAGGCAGACTCTGATGTGGATGCCAGGAAGTGATTGTTGACAGGAGCCTGATACAGCTATCTTTTTAGAGGTCTGTCAGAGCCTGATATATACAGAGGCAGATGCTCACAGCCAATGATTGAACTGATCATGGGTTCCCAATGGAGAAGTTAGAAAGAAGACAGAAGGAGCTGAAGGAGTTTTCAGACCCATGGAGAGAGCAACAGTACCAATTAAACAGAGCTCCCAGGGTCTAAACCACCAGCCTGGAAGCACATAGGGAAGAACCCATGGCTCTAGCTGTATAGGTAGGGAAGGATGGCTTTTCAAACATAGGTGGGAGAGGAGGTCCTTGGTCCCATGAAGGCTGGATGCCCCAGTGTGACAGAATTCAAGGGTGGGGAAGTGGGAGAGGGTGGGTGGGGACACACCCTCATCGAAGCAGGAGGAGGGGGGAATGGGATAGGGGGTTTCTGGGTGGAGATAACATCTGAAATGTAAAAAAAAAAATCTAATAAAAAAGAATACTTTTGCATTTTGTAAGTATAGGGAATACTGAATAAACCCTATGTGACATTAAAAAAAAGAAAAGGCTAAAGCTCCAGAGAAGAATGTGTTGAAGCATGAGTATGTCACCCACAGCAGAGCAAAGAGAATACTGGAAAGCACAATCAGAGATAGAAACAAGTGATAGTTCTAAGCTGATTGTGCTATAAAGGCAATAAAATGATGAGCACTAACTCACAAGAAGAGAAGAGAAGGAGAAACAGGAGAATGTGATAGTGAAGAAGGAAATAATAAGGAAAGAAAAAGAAAAAAACATGGTAAAAGGAAGCTGGAGGCATGGCTCAGTAGTTAATGCGCTTGTTACTCTTCTAGAAGACCCAGTTTTGGTTCCCAGTACCCACATTCTGGCTCACAACTGTTTGCAATTCCAGTTCCAGAGGAAGATCTCAAATCTTACCTTAAAAACCTTAAGCTTAGATCTTATAAAATTAAGGACAACTCTTTAATGAAGTTTTTGTTTGTTATGCTTGTCCTTGGTTTGATAAAGGACCAGAAATATCTAATAGTTTAAATGACCTTTACATTGTTTCAGTAGCCAGAGGCTCCCCCAATTTCACGACCAGGTGACTAATAGCACAAGTGACATCCATATTATTGATATGACTAAGAACATGCCAGAACCTTCCTTCATCTCATAAAATAGTACAGGTAACCCATCTCTAAAACTACAAGAAATGAATGTACCCTAGGTTGAGTGTCTATGTAATTACACTTCTTTGTGTACTAGAGATTATACTACACCAGGAAACCTTTTTTCCAAACTATGCAATGTCTAAATTGGATGGGAATACAGTACCTGACACGAGTTCAAAAGTCTGATCCAGATTAATGAATTCACTTTAAACTAGGTTTTATTTTTCACCACTTCACAGTTTGCTTAACTGCCTGTAAACTGGCAGAATTCTCCTTACTCAGAGGATAGAAGAGTGATTAAAATTCCTTGAACTGGAGTTACTAAAAGCAAGGAATGATGCAGGTGTTGGGACTAAATCCCATATCTCTGGAAGAACAACCAGTATTCTTAATCATCTCCCCAGACACCTTTCTCAGGTATAAATCCTATAAATAGACAAAAGTATTTTTGCCTAAAAATTTGCTTGGAGAGTGTTTGTGTGTGTGTGTGTGTGTGTGTGTGTGTGTGTGTGTGTGTGTCTGGGTGTGTGTTGACAATCCTGCAGAATAAATCCTAGGTGTTCCCAGAACTCTGCTACTCTGAAACAGTTTTTTCTTTGTTTGTTGTTTATTTTGTTTTGTTTTCTGAGACATGAGAAGTATTCCCTTGCTTTGAGGGGAGTAGTCCTGGGGAAAAGGACACAGATTTGGGACAGAAAAGTTTCTCTGATCCCTGTATAAGAACATGACACTGACATTTAAGGGCTGGCAAAGAGAAACACTCTCAGCAGCTGAGCATCTGGAGTCATCATAAGGAGCAATGGGGGCAGCCTGTGCTCTCACTTCTGCTTCCCTGGGTGGTTTATGTCAAGGCTTGAATCACTGTGGGAGGAGTATAACCTTGTTGACAGTAATAATCTGCGATATCTTCAGGCTGCAGGCTGTTGATCTTGAGAGAAAACTGTGTGCCAGATCCACTGCCACTGAACCTCGATGGGACACCATCATGCAAGCTGTTTGCCTTATAGATCAGGAGCTTAGGAGATTCCCCTGGTTTCTGCTGATACCATGCTAAATAACTGTTAATGTTTTGACTTGCTTGACATGTGATGGTGACACTTTCTCCCACAGATGCAGCCAGGGAGGCTGGAGACTGAGTCATCTGGATGTCACATCTGGCACCTAAGATTGAAAAATTGAAAACAAACCCCCACATGATTATTTCTGTTGCAAGAGGATTTTCACTGAGACCAAGCACCACTGACTACAGAAATCTGAATAAATTTCCAATGCTGTCTTCCTTACCTGTAAGCCACACCAGCAGGAACCCCAGGAGCTGAGTGGGCACACTCATGTCTGTGTGTGATCTGTGTGAGGCTGACTCCAGCACAGCGTGTGACCAGACTATGAAGAAGTCTTCATGTCTGTGGGCTGTGATTTGAGTACATGCAAATCAGCAAAGGGTAGACACAGTTGCAGGACTTACCAGGTCAGTAACTCATTACAGCCCTATGATTCTCTTATGTCTTCAATCAGAGACTCAGTACAGGTTTATTTGTAGGGAATGTGCTTCTCTTTGAACAATAAACAACAGCAACACTCTATGAGTTGTACATTATTTTCATATCACATTCCATGTAGAATTTACTTGTTATGTTTTCTTCCATGAAAAGTTGTTTCAGATATGGTACAATTTTACACACTACATAAAGGGTTCCATTTTCCTTTCAAAGTTAGTTGTACATGTTATTACAGTCATGGAGCTTCCGATGTTTTTTCCAATCTGTTTATGAGACTAAATTATAATTACACCATTTTCACCTTTCCTCTCCTTCCAGTTTCCTCCAAATACACATCTCTGTTCTCCTTCAAATTCACAGCTTCTTTTTCCATTAATTGTTTTTGTATGCACTTATGCATTTCTATACAGACACACACACACACACATACACACACACACACACACTCTCACAGAGAGAGAGAGTTTCCTAAATCTAAATTGTTGAGTCTATATAATATTATTGTATGTATGTTTTCATGACTGATCTTTTCATTGTGGACATTCAATTGGTGTGGTCTTCCCCAAGAAGGAATATCTCTTCTACTGCCAGCTTTACCCGGTACTTTACAGCATGTTTATAGATGTAAAGCCTCATGGGCTTTTGCCCATCCTGTTTGTCATGCTCATTGGTGTTAGTATTCGAGCGTAGTTTGGACAGACAACACCAAAGCCGATCCGGTTCCAAGGGAAGGGGTTTATTTGGGGAAGGGAGTGGGAGAGAGGAACGGGAAGATGGCGAGTGAAGAGAAGACGAAGAGAGAGAGAGGTTGGGGGTGGTCCCAACTATTTAAGTGGGTGATGACGTGTGTAATTTCCCAGGTGTAGGTGAGTCAGGTAGGTGAATTCTGGGAGTGGTTGTCCCAGCAACGTAGGAGTCGCAGGCCCCTGAATATGACGTCACCGGGTTCAGACTTATACTAACATACCCCACTTTTTCTTATTATAAAAAAGAAAAAAAGGGAGAGGGGAAGCCGATGGTGAAAGGGGGATCGGGCGTCGTGTCTCTCTTAAACTACTTCCTGCTGTGTAGGGGCGTAGTCCGTTGGGGGAGGAGCTGGTTTTTTCTACCATCGGGGCCCATTCTGTGGATGTGTGTACCAGGCTCTTCTGTGGACAGCAACTGGTGATCGTTTCCCAAAACGGTATTTCCTGGGGGTGCTGGCGAAGACCATCTTCTTTGGCTGTCAGGACACCTGGCATCTGTCGGTTCTGAAGCACCACGGCTGGAATCTCATGGGCTCCATGTGTAGAAACGGGTGTCTTGCAATGTTGGTAGAAGAAGTGGTTGGTCCGAGAACCTTAGCATATGTATCTGAAAGGACCAGTACTCTTGTATCTGGGCGAGAGGAAGCAAGTACAGAGGACATAACATTTAGATGGGATATCAGATATAGGAATGGTCCCTGGATGTAGTTTGGGTTGGTTCTTGGCATCCGGCTATGGAGCAGTTTCTTGACCCTGTTTGGAAAGACTGTTATCTGTGAGTGTCTCTCAAAACTCTTACATCCAGATGTAAGGGCTGACCTGGATAGGAATAAACAGCAGGGAGAGGACGAGAAACACATGTCTAGTCCTGTGGGGTCAAGCTCGGCTGTCGGAGTGGAGTCTCATTTTCTGGGATTAAGGACAAGGTGGGTGGTCTTGATGTCCTCTGGAGTTTAATAGAGCACGGTCCTGTTAGAGTCGATGTGTATGAAGGAGAATCGATTTTAGATGGGGGGGTGAAGGGCTTAAGGTGAGACAGGTGAACCCAATGAGGGAGTCCTTCAAGTTTAGCAGCTGTAGGGGTCACGAGGATTACCTTAAAAGGACCCTGCCATTTGGGAGAGAGAGGTGAGGGCCGATGGTCTGGAGGGGAGAGACGCACTTGGTCTCCAATGTTGACAGGCAGTGGACAGGAGACAGTGTGTGATCGAGGTAGATGGTGGTCAGCAAAGTTCCACAGGAGAGAACGAAGGTGACAAAGTAATGGGGTGAGCAGATGGTCTGGGAGGGGGGAACACTTAGGTGAAAGACCAGGAGTTAGGACTGGACGTCCATTCATGAGTTCAAAAGGTGAAATGAGGAGAGGTCGCTTGGGAAGGGCTCGTAGCCTGAAAAGAGCCAGAGGTAGGAGTTTTACCCAGTCAAGGTGAAGTTCCTGTGACAGCTTGACAAGAGTGGTCTTTAAAGAGCGGTTAGTTCTCTCTACCTTACCTGAAGATTGAGGGTGGTATGGAATATGAAAATTCCAGGGGATGTCTAGGGCCTTAGATAGAATTTGAGAAACTTGGGAAGTAAATTCAGGTCCATTGTCTGACTGGAGGGAGGTGGGGACACCAAAACGGGGGATGATCTCTCTGAGGAGGAGATCAGAGACTGTCTGAGCCCTTTTGTTAGTTGTGGGAAAAGCCTCTACCCAGCCTGAGAAGGTGTCTACCAAGACCAGGAGGTACTTGACACGTTTTACAGCAGGCATGTGGGTAAAATCAAGTTGCCAGTTGGTTCCAGGTAGGGAACCTCTGGCCTGGTGGGTAGGAAAAGGAGTGTTATGATACCTTGAGTTGGGATCTGACATCTGACAGGTTTTGCAAGAAGCAGTGATAGATTTTAGGAAACTTAAGTCCTCAGGAGTAGGCTGTAGGTGGGTCTTAACAAAATAAGACAACGCTTGGCTATTAGGATGAAAGAGTTGGTGAAGATAGGACAGGGTTTGACGAATGTCAGGAGGTGTAGGTGGGGATGTGGGTTGTAGTGTAAGAATCTCCTTGGGAGAGTGAGATGAGTCTAGGCCCCTAAGGGCTGCGGCTCTAGCTGCCTCATCAGCTCGGTTGTTTCCCTTGGAGACTATAGAGTCATCCGTGCGGTGGGATCTGCAGTGGACAATCCCAATAGCTGTGGGGAGATGGGAGGCCTTTAGCATGTCCATAATCTGGTTTGCATTAGTTACTGATCCTCCTTTTGTGGTAAGTAACCCGCGCTCCTTCCAGATAGCAGCATGGGACAGGAGGATATGGAAAGCATATTTGGAATCTGTGTAAACGCTAAGGGATTGTCCCTGTGCCAACTGGAAGGCACGGGTAAGGGCTATTAATTCAGCCTGTTGGTTGGTGGTATGAGCAGGAAGGGCCTGTGCCTCCACCACCTTGGTGTCAGACACTATGGCATAGCCAGCTTTCCTGACCCCTTCATGAAGAAAGGAGCTTCCATCTGTATACCAGGTAAAGGTGGCTTGAGGCAATGTGCCCTCCTGTATGTGTGAAGGATGAGGTAATAGTTCTTCTAAGGTTTCAGTGCAGGAGTGAGATAGAGAGTAGTCAGTGTTAGGTTGGGGAAGAAGATTGGAAATATTAAGAGGTGGGCATGATTGAAAGGTGAGGGTGGGGTCTTCTATTAGAGCTACCTGAAGAGAAAGAACCCTGCAGGGAGGTAGAGTCTGTAAGCCTTTATAAGTTAGGAGCTGTGACAGGCTGTGAGAAGAGAGGACAGTTATAGGCAATCCCAGGGTTAGTTTCTTTGATTCTCGAATAAGGAGTTCAGCAGCTGCTAAGGTACGAATGCATGGTGCCCATCCCTGGATGGTTGGATCTAGTCTTTTTGACAAGTATGCTACAGGTGCAAAAGATGGTCCCAGTTGATGACCTAAGACTCCAAGGGCAAATCCCTCTTTTTCAGTTACGTAGAGGGAGAAAGGACGAGTCAGGTCCGGGAGATGTAAGGCTGGGGCCTTAAGGAGAGCCTGTTGGAGCCTTTGGAAGGGCTTAGTGACAGGTTTGAGAAGAGGTTCGTGGGTGGGGCCTAATGCTGCTTCATATAAGGGGCGAGAAAGTAGGGAAAAGGAAGGAACCCAGGAACGCAAGAAGCTAGCCATTCCTAGGAATGATAGAATCTCTTCCTTTGTAGAAGGAACAGTTAGAGACTGAATCAGGTTCTTTCTATCTAAGGTAATAGCCTTGTGGGTTGGGGTAATTTCTAGTCCCAAGTAGGTGACTTGAGGTGTGGACAGTTGAACTTTAGAAGGTGAGACCCTGTAGCCCCGACTGGAAAGGAAATTTAGAAGAGCAGCTGTGTCAGCTTGGCTAATTTCTAGGGAGGGGCTACAGAGAAGGACATCATCTACATAAACTACAATCTTAGATCTAGGGAGAGATAAAGAGATTAAGTCAGAAGCTAGGGCCTGTCCAAACAGATGTGGGCTGTCCCGGAATCCCTGAGGTAGAACAGTCCAGGTAAGTTGGGTAGAAAAGTGGGTGTCAGGATCTGTCCAGGTAAAGGCAAATATGTCCTGTGACTGGGTGTCTAGAGGGATAGAGAAAAAGGCATCCTTGAGATCTAGGACTGAAAAATGAGAAGTCCCTGAGGGGATAGTAGAGAGAAGCGTGTAAGGGTTAGCTACGACAGGATGGAGGGGAACTACGGCAGAGTTAATGCGCCTGAGATCTTGAACCAGGCGATAGGTGTCATTAGGTTTCTTAACTGCCAGTATAGGGGTGTTAAAGGGGGAAGAGGTAGGTCGAAGGAGTTTTTTTCTTAAGAGGTCAGCAATGATAGGCTTAAGTCCCCTGAGGCTCTGGAGAGAAAGAGGGTATTGTGCTTGGCAGATGTACCTGGTAGAGTCCAGTAACTGGATGACAACAGGAGAATGATGTTTAGCAACAGAGGGGTTCTGGACATCCCAAACGTGGGGGTCCACCTGAGAAGCTGGTAAGGGAAATAACATGTTCGTGTTAGTAGGGTGATTGGCTAAAAGGAGGAGCAGAGGAACTGCTGGCGAGCTTGGGCTTAAGCGAATTGGTGGAGCAAAGGAAATAGAAGCTCCCAACTTAGCTAAAATATCACTTCCTAATAAGGGGACAGGACATGTAGGCACTACCAAAAAGGAATGGGTGAGAGGCACACCCCTAAAAATGCAACTAAGTGGGGGAGTCTGGTGAGGAAGGTAAGGTTGTCCTCCTACCCCGACAATCGGAGAACGCGAAGGTGAAGTGGGTCCCCAAAACTCCGTCAGGACCGAGTATGTGGCCCCAGTGTCCAAGAGGAAGGAGATGGTTTTCCCGCACACCATAATCTCTACCCATGGCTCTCTGCTAGTGATGGGCGTGGTCTGGTCAAGAGAGCTTGGGGCCCGTCAGTCCTCCATAGCCAAGCCTAGAAGGTCAGCTGAAGGGTTTTTTGGGAGCGATGTCCCTCTGTTTTGAGCAACATGAGGGCAGTCGGTTCCCCAATGTCCCTTCTGATGGCACTTGGGACATGGTCCCCTTGGCTTGCTGGGGTTAGGACAGGCTTTTACCCAGTGACCATGTTGACCACATTTATAGCAGGGGCCAGGTGGTGGTCTCTGAGCCTTCGAAGACCAGCGGTCTGGGGTAGTGGCTGAGGCTGGTCGGACAGCCTTTGCCAGCATGTGGTATTTCTGTTTATGGGCTTTCTCATCTCTCTCATGGTACACTTTGAAGGCCAACGCCAAGACTTCCGCCTGTGGAGTTAGGGGCCCCCTCTCCAATCGCCTAAGTTTAGCTTTTATGTCGGGGTAGCTCTGGGAGAAAAAGTAGGTCATAAGGAGTTGCTTACCTTCTGAGCTTTCAGGGTCCAGATTAGTATATTGTAGTAGGGCCTTTGTAAGGCGTTCTAAGAATTGAGATGGATTTTCTTGTTTATCTTGGACAACCTCCTGAAGTTTCTCAAAGTTAACCGGCTTTAACGCCGCCTTCCTCAGGCCTGCCAAAAGACATGTTATAAATCTATCTCTGGCTAAGATACCACCTGCAGAGTTATAATCCCATCGAGGGTCCTGGTCAGGAACGGCTTCTGATCCAATTGGATCTGTTTGATGGATCTGATCTGCATGCACTTTTGCCTCATCCCAAACTCACCTGTGTTCATCTGGAAGTAGGTTATTAGTTAAAATCATGTGTACGTCATGATAGGTAAGGCTGTAAGACTGAGAAATATATTGAAATTCTTTAATGAAGGCAGAAGAGTTAGAGGTGTAGGAGCCCAATCTTCTCTCTATCTGGGAGAGTTCACTCAGCGAGAAGGGGACGTGTACCCTGACCAAGCCATCAACACCAGCTACTTCCCGTAGGGGAAGAACAGATGCTGGTTTCAGTGTCCCTGGAGGAGAAGGGGTAGGACCCTTAGCTTTGGAACGTTTGATAGGAGGAGTGAAAGTTGGTGCCAGTGTAGGACGGTTAGCATGACCTGTGGCTGACACGGAAGGGGGGGAGAGGTCTAGAGAGGTCGAGCCAGTGGACTCAGGGGTGCCCTGGTGAGAAGAAGAAACTGAGGTAGCAGTTTGGGTTTTAGGCGGCATGGAAACAGGCTTGTGACGGAGGGGAGGGGGTTCGTCAGCTGGGTCTAGAGGTGTGTGGTCGTCTGGGGGTTGAGCAGGTGTCATTGCCAAGAGAACCTTAGGTGTAGAGCAGCAGTTGGAGTACATAGAAGGGGAGTAACGGAGGTAAATAAATGCACGGATATAGGGGATTTCCTTCCATTTACCGGACTGCTGGCAATATGTATTAAGACTCTGTAAAATAATGGGGTCTAGGGTACCATTACGTGGCCACGTGGTCATCCCAATGTCTAAAGGGTACCCAATCCAGACTTTATTGCAAAGACGTATTAATTTGGAAGGCCTCAACTCAGGCGTTAATCGTAAAGATTTGAGGTTTTTCAGTAGACAGCCCAGTGGGGTGTCCGCCGGTATGGACGAAGATGATGAACCCATTGAGTGAGAGTTACCAAACTTAGCTTAGCGTCCTAAACTAATCTTTGGCAACAGAAATCAGGCACTGCTTATAATAATCGGGCCGTCGCGCGATTAAATAAGGGCCTCGACTGGGCTAGCCCACCAGAAGTTAGCCAGTCAGGAGATAGCTCGGCTGGTACCAGCTTTTTGTGGAGCTGCAAGAGCTGAGGAGGGGTTACAAGCTATTCCGAGAGGGGAAATCACTCAATCGGTTCAAGGTCCTAGTTGAATAGCAGTTGTGGTTCGGCTAGAGGCCAGACACATGTGCTGGGGCAAAAACCAGTCCTGTGGTCCAGGAAGCGGTGGCCAGACGCAAACCCGGAGTCCAGGGCCCCTCACACGAACCAGAAGCTCCCTATGGATTAAAATCCGGTGTGTGCATGAAATTGTGCAGTCCAGTACCTGGGAGGTGGAACCGAACCAGGGACCTGTGTGTCTGTCTGGGTATCTAGGCCACACGGCAGAGCACCGACTGGGGGAGGGGTGGGCCGAAACGGCACAGCTCACGTGGTGGAAGTTTGGCAAGTCTCAGCAGACACGGTGAAAACAGCGGGTTGCGCAGGGGTGTAGCAGTCACGGGCTGGTGGAGCTGAGGCTGAAACGGTGGTATGGTTGCAGCGGCGGGAATGGCAGACCACGTGGGCCTCGGCAGCGGCAGTGTCGAGAGCTGCGCTCACCCACGAGCTGCCGGGTGCCCGGGGAAATCGGCTTCCTGGCCAACGCACCAATGTTAGGATTCGAGCGCAGTTTGGACAGACAACACCAAAGCCGATCCGATCCGGTTCCAAGGGAAGGGGTTTATTTGGGGAAGGGAGTGGGAGAGAGGAACGGGAAGATGGTGAGTGAAGACAAGACGAAGAGAGAGAGAGGTTGGGGTGGTCCCAACTATTTAAGTGGGTGATGATGTGTGTAATTTCCCAGGTGTAGGTGAGTCAGGTAGGTGAATTCTGGGAGTGGTTGTCCCAGCAACGTAGGAGTCACAGGCCCCTGAATATGACGTCACCGGGTTCAGACTTATACTAACAATTGGTATTTTCCTAATTCAACTACTATTTGAATAATAATTTTGTTGAGAGTTGTAGGTATAGCTTCTCTTGTTACTATGAGACACAAGCTCACAGCAAACTCTCTGATCCTCTGACTCTATCAATCTTTCCACTTCCTTTTCTTAAATGTTCCCCGAGCATTGCATATGGGAGCCTTTTGTAGATGTATCCATTTTTTACTGAGCTCCAAAACTAGCCTTGCACCATCTTGCTTACAATAATACACAGAAGAGTAATAGAATAATACCAGAAGGTGTGGCTTGTAAATATATGATCTCACATAAATAACCCATATTTTCAAGTAAACAGTTTCATTTTACTTTTTTGGTGACAGCTCAGCTAATCAAGAACTACTTCGATCAGAGCCAGACAACGTCATGGGTTTTCTTCCCTTCCTGTTATACATAGGAGCTCTCTTCAAAATTCATCTGGAATTATAATTATATCCAATGTGCCTGTGAGACTTCAGGTCATTGTACCTGACGTTTTCCTCATCTTAATGTAAGATATGAGTATTCTCTCCAGAAATAATTATTCCTGCCTTAAATGTACAATGTATCTCAAACTTGCAAATGCTATGAGTACCATATCTTTTCTATATATTAAGAGGATATGTATCTTAGTCTAACATAGGACAGAGGGACACATTCTATTTGGTGAGAGAAGCATGTAAGGAAGTAAAGGTCGAAGCTATACATGTGGGAATTATAGCCATAGAAAACTCCAGAAATAGTGTGTTTCCATGAATGGTTGAATGGAAAAAGCTTTACATGTGAAAACAAGCATTCTCTAGGAGATAGGTAGTTCTCAGTGTGAAACTGGCACCCATTCATGGCCTGAAGATGATGATGAACACAGGAGAGGTGTCATAAAGAAGAAGCAGGTGTATAAGTTAAAAAACTGATTGATATGAAAACTTAATGACAAGGATAACTCTGAAATATGTACTCACAGTGTTTCCTCTCAGGGATATACCAAAATGTATTTATGTGCAATAGTGATTAAAGGATTTCATTAAGTGATAATTCTATCCACTAATATGAATATATTTAATGTACTGACATCACATATGCATGTTTGATAAAGCAGTAAAATCATGCTAGTAAACATAGTCAATAAAAACGCTAATTTATTTAAAAATTCCATCAAAGTGTGGCACAGAATACTCACACACATGGTAATTATATGGGCTTTATTTTTTTTCTACATAAAGGCAGAAGTGAATTCATTATTACCCAGGTCCCAGGTCAGGAATGCTGCTGAGCAAGACAGTCTTTGTGTGTACTACACCTGCTCCATCCCTAAGGTACTCAACAGAGAAGACAATCTTATTACCTGGAAAGTTTTACTTTACTTGCACAACAACTGCTTTATGAATGGATTGACACAGTCCCTGGGTTCTTTCAGGGGACTACCTCTACCTTAGCCACCTTAATGAAGTGGAATTCCCATAACATTCTACCATTATTATTGGATACAAGATAAGATAAAATCAATATAACTTGATAATTCTTTCACCATTCTAAATCAGTCATTTTCATATTCCTCTAGAAGCCCATTTTGTAGCACACTTCATTGTTATAGAACAAATAAAATTACAGTACGTTTATGATCCAACACTTGGACTTCTGACTTTCACAGCATCCAAAATTTCCTAGGCATAAAATACGTGAAATGATGAGATTACCCAGAGGAAAAATGCATAACCTGTAAGAGTGTTTGCCTAATTATAATGCCATTGGCCTGTCCCTGGATTGTGGTCTATGTTTAGATGACTAAAAATCACTGGAAAAAAAAAACAAAAAATGACTAACTTCTTATTTAGTGTAGAGAAAGACAAGACCTCAGATCCTTGCCACAACAGTGACAAGAGACTGTGAAGATCTGAAGTTCATATTCACATTGCTTCACAGCCAATTTCTTCATGGCCTTAAATATATAAGTGTAATATACTATCTCATTTATAAAAAGCTGTAGAGAGTCTCCTAAAAAAGAAAATATAAAACACAGAAAAAATAATTTACATACATTCATATCAGTAGCAATGTTTAAGTTAGAAAAAAATAGAGAAAGGAGACTTCTCAATAGTAAATGAAATGCCCCAGCTGAATGGTCTTTTTACTTTCTGTCATGATTCCTTGATATCAAGCTAGAGATATTGTATGTCAGCTTTATTAGATCAAGCTTTTCCTTTTCTTATACTTTTTGAATATTTTTTCCTATGTTCGTTAATGTTCTCAACTTTGAAAATTCTTAAGGATTCTAACAAGAACCCTCCTCTCAGATAATAAGGATATGTAATCCTAAAGCTGCATATTAGCATTGTACTGGACTATAATGGGAGAGCAGAGAACAAAAAAGTTATAGCATCAATCCTACTAACCAGAAAGATAATTTTTTTAGGGCTAGACTCCTAGGACCAGTGTTTCTACATCTGCACAACAAGGCATTATTAGGATCTCTATTTTCCACTGACTAACAATTGGTGTGAAATGTAGACAGATTACTCTCACAGAAGTGGGCAGGTTCTATAAGAAAACAATAGATGACTAGTGATTTAGAGCTGAGAAACTTCTCTTATGCCTACTGTTACAGTTATTTTGAGCATATAGGTAAGTATTATTGCCTCTTTTCCTGCTGGAAAGATTGCTAAAATGAGGACAGTGTTAGGTCTTTGGCCAAATGGAACCCGGATAAAGTTGACTAATAAATGGAGGATTATAAATGCTCAGCAAATCAAGTGAGGTGTAACTGGGCTGATCCCTCCTGTGCATAATCAGCAACATTAGGAATCATAAAGTATTACACACAAACATCAGTAGGATCAGATGCATTCGTAGTCCAATTCCTGCTATTAAGATGTAAGAAAATATTGTGCTGGGACGTAGCTTCATTGATGTCATCTATTAATTTAACAATCTTCCTTGTATTAAAATTTATTTAAGTTTCTTTTCGTCATAGAGCCCATGCATATTTTCAAGCATACTCTACTTGCTCAGAGATCTTGGCCTAGGTTCAATATTTTGAGCTAGAGTGAGTTGCTCTCAGTTCTCCCATGGAAGCTCCACTTTTAAAGGAGACTGTTTGGCTATGTTAGCTCTCATGAGCTACCATTACTTCTCCCATGGGAGCTTCATACATGAAAGAGACAAGCTGGGTGTTCAGAGTATCTTGACACCCTACCTCAAAGTAAATAGCAAGCCCCTTGTCCATGCTATTTTAAACTACCCCATTTTCTGTCAGTGTATCCAGTTAGATACTAATATGGCATTACACATTTAGACCTTAATTGGCACTAATATTATTTTAAAAATTTAAAACAGTATCACATTTTCTCTATAACATATATATTTATTTGCTTTAATTATCTTCTTTAAGAAGAAGCATTTGTATTCTGTATTACGAAGCTGATAAGTAACATGAAATACTTTTAATAAGATTAACAGTATTATATTTTATTCTCTTGTCCAGTCTCTGGATTTCTTAGTTGGATGTTTCTCTTTTCCTGAAAAGATAAAAGCAAACAATACTACTCTAACTCTAACTCTAGGTCCTTTCATTGACTTGCAAAATGTATCTTTCCTAGGGCAAAAGGCTTTTTGGCAACACGAAAAAGCATTATTTTTAATATTAAAATTATCAGCAAACTTTATATTAATAAATATACTTATATTTCCCTTTCTCTTCATATAAATTGGAGATTGATGTGTATTTATCTTTTAAAGTATTAAGGACATTTCTGTTTATTATTAAGTGAAAATGCACATAATATCTTTAAGGAAAAACTGTGTCATTTTAGATTTTATGCTGTTGTCTGCAAGTGGCTTTATCTTATCATCAGTGCATCCTGACCTGACTTCATTGTGTAGAGCTTACAGAGATGTTCCTGTCTCTGTCTCCTGTGTGCTGGGAGTAAAAATTCACACTACGAAGAATTGCTGAAAATATCACCTCAACTTCAAACCATTGTTACTCGTTAATTTAGAAAATACCTCTTTTGTTTTGCATGTCTTTCAGTTTTTGTCTATTAAATACTAACTGTAAACCCCTCATCAAGAAATTTCCAATTTTTATAAAATTGCATTAGTCAAGCTATATAAACCCATAATCACGAAAAAAATACTTTTCATTGAAGAGTTGTTCACTTTCTATCTAAAACATATAGAGGAAACTTTGCAACAGAACTGTGGGAACAGGCTCTGGAGGGGGGTCCCACAAGGATCTCTGGCTTGGCTGAGAAAAGGATGCAAACAGCTGCTGCCTCTGCCATTGCCTCTGCCTCTGCGAGCGGGTGGTCCCTGATGGAGTGTGAGCAGGGAGAGTCCACTGTTGCCTCCGATTTACCTTGTCTCCACTGTTGCTGCTCCATTACTGCGAGGATCAGTTCCTCCTAGATGTTGCAATGGGCAGCAAAAATGGAAGAATCCTAATAGTGTCTCAGGAGAGCTGGCGTCTTCCGAAGTGTTACAGCTCTAGTGTTACAGTTCTTTACTGAGCTGGGAGGTGCTGACTAGTTAGCAGGGAAAACAGTGGATGTCTTTCCCAGTGTTACAGCTCTTGCTGAGTCGGTGAGGTGCCGATGAGGAGTCACCTAGTTGAAGAAGAGAGGAGGGTCCACGACAGAAGCTCTCAGACAACAGGATGATTCTCACACACACTTCTGAATTGGGCTAATATATACAGTTTGGGGTGGGTTAAGGTTTGGCAGCAGGTAACCCCTATTGGCTTGGTCTGAGAGATTGGGGATTCCTCATCTACATGTGGGAGAGCTTGGGGCACTATTCCTACATGATCTATGGTCATAGAGCTCTCTGTGGGAGGGGCTGTGGAGGCCTGAAGCTGAGAGATCCAGGGGTCCAGGAACAAAGTTGAACACCTTCCATCCCATGGGGGTTCAGGGTTCAAAGCTCATTCAACCAGGCACCCAGATGTCTCTCATAGCTCACTACCCCACAGAGAACCATGAATCTCTGAGCCTGAGCTCTAGTCTTTTTGGGAGGCAGGAGTAAAGTATATGCTATGGATACAGACAATGAATCATCTGAACGTCCAAGGATCATAAGAGTATGGAATAACCAGTCATTCCTTCTTTCCGTCCAGGATGAGATTTTCTCTGGTTGCAGCATACTTGAAGATGATTATCTGATTATACCAGGATAATTGTATGCTATGTATTCTAGTGCTGAAATAGAGTGAAGAGAATTCAGAGGCAAGGGCGATATTGAGTCTTCTTCAATCCACATATTTCTGTAAACCTCACACCTGACTACATCTGTAAAACACTCCGAAGAAGGCTGTGATGCTATCAGAAACAGCTAAAGCAGCCCAGCCTCATACTCTACTTTCCTGGTGATTTTTGCTATGGTCTGCATCACTGTGGGAGGCCCACTGATACTATATTGACAGTAATACAGTCCAACATCTTCTGGGTCCACACTGTTGATATTGAGAGTGAAATCTGTCCCTGATCCACTGTCACTGAACCTGGAGGGGATCCCAGAGATGGACTAGGAAGCATACTTGATGAGAATCCTTGGAGACTCATTTGGTTTTTGCTGATACCAGTGTAGGTATGTGACAACACTCCGGCTGGCCTTGCAGGAGAGACTGACTCTATCTCCTGGAGTCACAGACAGGGTGGCTGGAGACTGAGTCAGCATGATGTCCCCTCTGGAAGCTATAAATATAAAAGTTATATTAGTAGAACATAACATGGAATATTTCTACACAACTTAGAAACATAAAAGACTTTTATTGCATCAATTTATTTAAACAGAAATTCAAAACCTATGTGATGCTGGCTTCCAAATAAAGAAAGAATACTTTGTGTTTAAATAACATCTCCACTTTTTTGCCATGTCCAGTCATACCTGAAATCCAAAAAAGCAGAAGTCCAAGGAACTGAAGTCTGAACATCATCTTTGGAATTTCCGAGTTTGTTTGGATCATGGCACAGCCCTGAAAAGACCTTCTTATAAAACTCCAAGGAGCAGGAACACTAGAAGGAAGAAGTACTTATGCAAATTATACTGACTCCATAAGGTATGTAACAAAAACCTGGTCAGAAGAGCAGGCTCCTACTGCCTTCTTAAAATATATATCCCCTTGATGGTTACCTGATGAGATGTAGAGATTTAAAGGAGAATTGGCTCCTACAAGGTTGCATAGTTAGCACAATCTAATCATGTCTCTTGGATACATTCAGCATTTAAAAATGAGCATCTCAAATCCATGGTCTTATTCAGGGATTATGTGGTTTTCCTGGATGTTTCTTACAATATGAACTGAAGCATCTTTAACTCTCTGAACATTTCATGAAGCATTATAACATACAACACTAAAGTGATGTCATACTAATGAGATTTCATGAACAAGAAGTAAGAAATTCAGAATGGCCTGGGAAAACATACATCTCCAGAGAAGAGAATGAAATTTCTATAAATGTTTACAATCTGGCACAGTAGAAAAGAATTTCAGAGGTTGAGATATCAAAATACTTTTTAGCACTTTCCAGATAAAATCCAACTGCTACATCTTGCATGATTTAGAATGTCACAGATATAGTTCTAGAAAATTCAAACAAATTCTTTCCCTAGTACATGATTTTCATGCTACTTGAAAGACCACAATTCTGAGACAGTCAAAATCAGGAGAGAAATTTCCATCCATTCCATTTAAAGAAACAATTGTTCCTGTCACTTGATCCATATAACCAAGCAGGAACATATTTGTTATATAAAAACTATATCTGAGCTTTTGAAAAGCCTCCCTAGCTGCAACATAGACTACCAAGGTTCTAGAGCAATAAGGACAGGAGTGAAGAAGACCTCGATTCACTGTTCCTCATAATGCAAGAACTATGAAATTAGTGTGCAATTTTCTCAAACAGCTACAAATAGGACCTCTACATTACCCATCTATGCTATTCCTGTGGCTATACCTAAAGAACTCTATAGTCTACAAAAGACATAAATGCACATCCATACATTTTGCTGCTGTATTAACAATACCTAGGAAATGGAATCAATTTCAGTGTGTACCACGAGATAAATGAGTAAGTAAAATGGAGTATATTCATTCAATGGAATTTTTTTAGGTATGAAGTATCATGAAATTAAAAAAAAATTGGAAAATATATGGACCTGGAAAATTATAATGTCTAAATTATTCTAGTCCCTCCCTCATATAAATTTGCCGTGTTTCTCTCTGAAGTTCCATGTTTGTGTGAACTGGAACTTCAAAATATTCAGTTTGTCTCTTTGACTTGGACTACACATTGATGTAAGAAACTAGAATGTGACTCCCAAATTGGGAAATTTTTGGAAGGACTAAAATAGAACACATGTGATATAGAATTAAAATAGGCAGATACATTTGGAAGAAACATTCATGGTTGGAGTGAGAGTTTGAGAAAGAAACTTGTTAAATATATTAAGATTATTCTACTAATCCAAAAAGGAAAAACATCCAAATTAGTAAATCATACTTGACAAGCAAATTTAAGATCAGTCATTGGAGATAATGGAGTATCTTGTGACTTGCTTTATATAGGAATTCAAAACGAGAAGCAGATTGTGAAATTATCACACATTAATTATTAATAAGAGAAGATTGTAAAGTGAAACAGCATACGTAGAATATTAAGGTGTGTGCTGCATCTGAAACATCAAAACACAAACACATATAAACAAATCATGGGCAATATTTCCTCCCTTCCTTCCTTCCTTCCTTCCTTCCTTCCTTCCTTCCTTCCTTCCT